>NC_048321.1:13272061-13294575 GCF_013100865.1 Trachemys scripta elegans
ACCGAGTTGCCCAGCGCCCTGAAGGCCGTGTACATCACCTCCCGCTTCCCGCCCCATCACTGCATGACGCAGACACATCGCTTGGAGCGGATCAACTCCTCCACCACCAGCTGGCCCTGGTCCAACATCTCCACTTCAGTGTAGGACCCAGGCTCCTCTCCTCCCGCCCCCTGGGAGCCGCTGCCCCTCTCCTCGCCCTCCAGCGGGGGCTGCTGGTGGTAGTTGTTCTCCCAGACGTAGGTGCCCACGTCCTCGCCGGCGAAGACCTCCTGGAACATGTCCATCATGTAGCGGTCGTCGGGGCTGTTGCCGTCGATCACCATGAGGATCCGCAGTTTCTCGTGGGGGTACAGGGTGGCCCGCACCGACTCCAGGCACTGCCGGAGGTAGGACGGGTCTTCTTGGTAGGCCGAGATGGTCAACGCCACCGTCTTGGTGTAGCTACAGGCCAATGATTCCCTCCTCATCCGCCGGTGCTCCAGGAAGGCGAAGAAGCTCTGGATGACCAGGTGGGCGGCAAGGAAGGCTCCGTAGAGGCCGAAGGCCATGATCTGATACTGGTCAGTCACCAGCTGGATCCCAGCAACGTAGGCCCATGTCAGGACCCCCAAGATGAGCAGGGCAAAGGTGATGGTGAGAATGCGGCGCCCAGCGGAGATGAGGAATTTAAGCACATTTCTGGGGTCCATCTCTGCAAGTGACAGGCATGGGGTGAGCTGCGGTTGGGTGGGTGTGGACTGGACCCCCAGGGCTCAGTGAGACAGGGGGTCTCAGCCCAGGGCTGGCCAAACTGGCAGGAGCTGAGGGGCAGGACCATAAAAGTGATTAAACGGGGCTGGGAAGGAGCCGTCAGGATGATGGCAACTGGCACCCGAAAAGGACAGTTTGAATAAATAAATGACCCACACATAGTGCGGTACTCCCCATGTCAGCACTGGGCAGGGAACCCAGGAGTCCCCCTGCTGTGACCCACCAGACCCCATTCCCCTCTCAGAGCTGGGGAGAGAACCCAGGAGTCCTGGCTCTCAGGCTCCCCTGCTCTGACCCACTAGACCCCACTCCCCACCCACAGCCAGGTACAAAACCCAGGGGTCCTGGCTCCCAGCCCCACTGCTGTAGCCCACTAGACCCCATCCCTCAAAGTTCATCCTTGTTGTGTACCATGCAGCTGGTGGTCTGTTTTCCCAGTAGAGTTGGGTTCTTGTCGGAGGTCCCAGGGTCCCAGCTCTGCAGCCAGGGTCTGTGTAGGGTCTGGACACACTGGGGAGAGCTCGGAGTTACTCAGGGGTTTTAGCTAGTAAAGGAAGTGGCGGCATTTCCATGAATTCTTTCACTAAGGGACTTACCAAGAAAAAACAGGAGCCCTCCTGCTCTAACCACTAGCCCCCCACTCTCCTCCCAGAGCTGGGGAGAGAACCCAGGAGTCCTGACTCCCAGCCCCCCCTGCTCTATCCACAAGACCCCACGCCCCTCACCTGATGCTGGTTACTCTTCCTGCTGGTGCTGTCAGTTCTGGCTCACTTACTCCAGCTCGGAGGGGAGGGGGGTAATTTTTGAACCGTGGGGGGTGGGGGGGAAGATACTGTGTCTGCGTCATGCTGGGCGAGCCAACCTTTCCCCCACTAGAGTCTCACACCTTCCTCCTCCTAGCTGAGCCCCTCCCTTCAGCCCTGCTTCCCCTCCTCCCCACAGGCTGGGCATTTTTTGTCAACTCATGGAGCTGTGAATATTGGCCAGGTCCCTTATTCTCTCAGGGGGAGATTTGGGGAGGGGGCGAGCCTCCCAAGTCTCTTCTTGAGGACCCCAAAAGGAGTGGTGGGCCTGCCAGCCCACCCTGCCCCTCACTCCCAACTCACAGCCTCCTGCTAGCCCAGCCCTGGGCTCCCCCCCCAGCTTTGCCAGTGCCCCTCACTCTAAGCCCCAGTCCCCTGGTGTCCCAGCCCTCAGCTCCTCCCCGCAGCCCTGCTGGTGCCCCTCACTCCCGCCCCACAGCCCCTTGCTAGCCCAGGCCCTTGGACCCTCCCTGATCGTGTCCCAGACACTGCAGGCTGGCACCCGGCCTGTTGTCAGGGCGGCAACTAAATAATTTGAGCAATAAAGATCTCCACCCCAGTCCCTCCCCCTGGTCTGTTCTAGCCTCTGCCCCACACATCTCCCCACCCCACTCTACTGAGCTGCCCTTTCTCTCCCAGGTGCTGTTGCCTTCCTCCCTGCAGCCCCCTAACCCCATGACTCGCAGTTGGGGAAGTTTTCAAGCAGACAGATGGGGGAGAGGGGATGGAGTGTGGGAGGACAGGGGCTGGTCTGTGTGATCCTCGGCCTCCTCATCCCTGCTGGGGTGGGGGGCTGGGAGCTGGGACTAGTGATGGGGGGAGGGGCCGGGGCCAGGAGTTTGGGGTAGCGGGAGTCACCCGTGGCTGAGCGGCCCTGTGGTTAATGCACTCTGCATTCCTGGCATGGTTCTGGGACTGCTCTCAGCCCCTTGGGCCCCCCGGCACACCTGGGGGGCAGGGTTGGATTGCTCATTTCCCCTCCCATCCCCCCACCATGCAAGGGGTAAGGGGACTGGGACACGGGGCCTTTCTCCTCTAGGGGGCACCGGCCCTGGATGGGAAGAACGACTGGCTGGCTCTGGGGTGAGGGGTTCAGTGGCCTCGTGTATGAATGGAGTTTACCGGGTCTCAGTCCCCACAGGCACTAACCTGCTCCCTGTCTGGCAGCCCCAGAAGAGAAGCTGAGGGTTGGTCAGGCCATGGGGACCCAGCCCCCTCCTCACCCAGGCTGGGGTGGTGAGGGCACAGTGAGGAGGGGGCATGTGTCTGAGTTCCCCCCCAACCAATGTTACCCCTTCCCCCGCCCCCTGTGGACAGGTGGTGTCCCCCAGGGGAGGCAGGGGACGCTCCAGGCAGGGCCAGGGGAGAGACCCGGCTCCAAACCTAGAATCATCGAATCTCAGGGTTGGAAGGGACCTCAGGAGGTATCAAGTCTAACCCCCTGCTCAAAGCAGACATCTTCACAGTGTTCCTGTCTCAGCACGCATCTCCACAATGTCCCTCCACCAGCCCTGTCACTCTGGGGCTCCGATAAGCAGGACCAATCCCCAGACAGATTTTTTATCCCAGTTCCCTAAATGGCCCCCTGAAGGATTGAACTCACCACCCTGGGTTTAGGAGGTCAATTGGTGGAGCCAGGCTCCCGGCCCAGAATATTCCTGGAACCCGGGCACCATGGGCCCATATAACTCGCCGTCCCTGCCATGGCATCCTCTAGGGGCGCTGCCCTCAGCTGGGACCCACTACTTTGCCTCTTGGAGGGCATGTGCCCCAATATGTGCCAGCATAACCCGGGCTGGTCATGGACCCCCAGTCACTGCATCTTAGTGGGTTAACACATGGAACTTTAACCAGTGGGACTCCCTGCCTCTGAGGATTAGCAGGGTTAATGCCTGGCAGTCCCTGCCACTGGAAATTAACAGGTTAATGCCTGGGAGTCCCTGACATTGGGGATTACTGGGGTTAACTTGTGGGACTCCCTGACACTGGGGATTAGCAGTGTTAGCCAGCCCCCACTGTGCCAGGTGTTGCCCCACCAATCTCCCAATCGAATGGTTGCCCAGTGGAATTCCCTGCCACTGGAGGCTGGATACAAGAGAGACTCAGGGGCAATCCACTTGGTTTCCCTCTCAAGGAGCAGTGTAGCCTGGGAGGCAGGTGTCCCAGCCCTAGAAGAGATTTGGGGGGGGGCGGGGGCGGGGAGGCTGTGGGCAGGGCGGCTCCAGGCACCAGCACACCAAGCGCGTGCCTGGGGCGGCAAGCCGCAGGGGGCGGCCTGCACGTCCCTGAGAGGGTAGCAGTCAGGCATCCTTTGGCGGCTTGCCTGCAGGAGGTCCGCCGGTCCCACGGATTCGGTGGCAATTCAGCGGCGGGTATGCCAAAGCCGCGGGACCGGGGACCTTCCATAGGCATGCCGTCAAATCCGCATTACCAACGGACCTCCCACAAGCGTGCCACCGAATCCGTGGGACCGGGGACCTCCCGCAGGCATGCTGCCAAATCCACGTTACCAGCGGACCTCCCACAGGCATGCCACCAAAAGCCGCCTGCCTGCCGTGCTTGGGGCGGCAAAAAAGCTAGAGCCACCCCTGGCTGTGGATTGGCTTGGGGCCCCAGAACCCCCCCCCCAGCCCCACTGCATCTGGCTCTCTGGCACACACTAGCACGAGGCTCAGTCCAGGGGGTGGCATCTCTGGCATGTGTTTTGCACAAGGGGCTGACTCAGTCCTGGGCATTAGACAATTGGGGAAGCAAGGGTCTGGCACTGTGACTCAGGAGGGGAGGGGGGGGCCTAGTGATTAGAGCAGGAGAGCTGGGGGTCAGGACTCCTGGGGTCTCTCCTGGCTCTGGGAGGGGATTGAGGTCTACTGGTCAGAGGCTGGCGGGCCCAGCGTTTCCATGGCAGCAGGGTACCCCTCGCCCAAACTGTCTGTGCCACAGCCAGTTGCTCAGGATACTGATATTTCCTCTCCAGCTGCCTGGGAACCGCCACACCTGTCCCCTGGGGCTGCCCTCCTGTCACTGAGACAAAGCAGGAGCATGAGGGATGTGCCAGCCCCCGCTGCCCCCTGCTCTAACCATTAAACCCCTCCTCTCCCAGAGACTGGCGCAGAACCCAGTCGTCCTGACTCCCAGACGGTTACCTTCAATGGCTCTGACGCAGTTCAGCAATCTCGGCTGCTGAGACCCCTTAATAATGTTATGGTGCCGAGTCACAAGGTGGCACCATTACACACAAGGGTAACAACAGCATGCAAGCATTGTTCAGGATAGTCAGGAATACTGTCTTGTTATTAGCTTTGTGATGCCTATTATGTTTGAGGGGCACTGTTGCAAGCAGCAAAGGAGGTTGCTTTAGCCATTAATCTTCTTAACTAATTCATTGTGAGGGGTGATTGATTGCCAGGGACCCAGGTATTGGCATCTGGGCTGAGAGTTCTGCAAGAGGCGCTTGCAGTTGGTGACCAGCTCTGTTCCCGGACTGGGATTTATAGTGCCAATAAACAAGCTGCATTAAGAAACACCCAGACTTCACCCCACTGATTTCTTCTGCAGAGGGAAATCAACTTGCGGAGCCCTGGACCTTTTCGACTTTCTTTTTTTAGTTCTTTAAAAAAATGTTCTGCAGTTCACGTGGCTGAGTTGAGATAAGATTAAGGAAGATTAATGAGTAAGGCTATGAGTCGGTTGCGGATCCTGTGATTTTATGTGACCTCCACCACGTCAGCTCTGGTAGGTGGGGTTCCAGCTGTGAGCCCCAGAGGCGGGACTCAGACTTCCGTGATTTATTGTTTATTGCCCACGTCCTATCCTTGACTTTTAATAAAAATACCCATAACACAATCTTAGCTGTAATAATGTGACTCTTAGAGCCAAGGGACTTTCAAAGAACCAATAAATAAGAAAACCTGCCCAATCTATTTGGAAATATCCACGGTAAGCAGGTTTTCTTATTTATTGGTTCTTTGAGTTTCTGTTGTCTTTAAGATTCAGCTAAACCTACATGAAGTTTGGACCCATTTGATTTTCTATTGCATCAATTTGTGAGACGATAACTGATTAAAAATTAAATGAGGTTCAAAGGGCATTTATATCTTACAATAATTGCAAGAACATAATTCTAGCTAATCTAACAGTGAAGGCAGACCTAGGTCCTTAGTCAATCTAAATATAGCTTATATAGCTGTTATCTCAGCATTGGATTTAAAGAAAACTCTAATAGGGAAGGTTGAAAAACAACTTCTACTTCTACTATGACCAAACCCTTACCTCCCGTCACCTAGTGTGAACTTCAAGTCACTGCACTGAAGCCAATGGCTTTACTTTGGATTTGTACCAGTGCTTAGTAGTCAGTCAGTCAGTAGAAGTCAGAAACTGGCCCTCTGTTTTTAGATCTTCGTACATTACCTGAGCATTTGCCTCCGGGGCTGAAATTTTCCACATTTAGTCTCTGCCCAAAGGTGAATATTAAGGAAAGTCTTAATATCAGTTCAGTTCAGCCATTTCTGAGCCATTCACCAAGTGGAGTGAACTCTCAGGGCCTGTTTGACCCATCACTTCTTCTTAGCATATGTGCAACATGTCGCAGCTGGCACGTGACCAGGATTCATTACCGAATTTGGTCCACTGGTTTAATCATTAACTTCTACGGTGTGGGCCAGGTACTGAAGGGGAGTGTGACATGAACTCTGTTCCAAGGTCCCCAACCATCACCGAGCTTAGATGATCACCCTACTGGGAAACGGAACCTGATCATCCCACACAACAACTTGGCCACAATGATCCATTTGTTTGCCACTGCCACACTTGACTAAAACTTAGTAGGCCTCATTCTCATTTACACTAAGGGCCCTTTACACTTGACCTTAATTGTTCTTTGTTTGCATTGCCTCCACTATCTTAACAGGACTCTGGAGGCAATGCAAACAAAGAACAATTAAAACAGGCTCAAGTCATGGGGAGAGGTTAAAGCTCTTCAGCTTGGTCAAGCAGTGAATAAAGGAGGCAAGGGAGGCATGAGAAAAGCTCACAAATATCAGTCCCAATGAGGAAAAGAAATGCATCATGATGACATGCAGCAGTGTTGCCAGCTCCTGGGCATTTATCATAAGCCCTGTGATATTTGGTGGGTGCTTGTAAAGCCCCAGCTCCTGGAAGCACGTGATTAAGTGAGAATCGCCGCTTCCTCCAACCCTTATAGTTGTAGAGAAAAGCTTGAAAATGTGACTTAAATCCACTCTAAAGGCTTAGAAACCAAAAGGCAAACATAAATTACCCCAGAATGCTTTATTTTGTAAAGATCTCATGATTTTAAAGCCAATCCCATGATCTCCTAAAGCCTAACTCGGGATTTTGGAACTCTTGGTTTTGGCAATTCTGGGACTGGATGCTTAGTACGACTGGTATCAGGGGGTAGCCATGTTAGTCTGAATCTGTAAAAAGCAACAGAGGGTCCTGTGGCACCTTTAAGACTAACAGAAGTATCGGAGCATAAGCTTTTGTGGGTAAGAACCTCACTTCTTGCATCTGAAGAACAAGGACCCTCTGTTACTTAATACGACTGGGACGATATTAAAAGAGGAGGATTTAGGCTGAATCTCAGGGAAGATGTAGTGATGGTGGAATGGATCAAAGTGGGAATTTCTCTCTCCAGGGGAGGACCACCGAACCCGAGTGCTAAGAATAATAACATCTAGACAGAGCAAATGAATGGTGACGGTTAGATAAGAAACATTCCTTAGATAATTACATTTCCTTGTACAGCCCTGATGGCTGAGCAAAGGTCACAGTCTAGCTGGGTCAAACCCAGACCCCAAGCTAGGGACTCAGGAAACGGTGTAAGGATCAGGCCTTTGTCTGCAGCCTTTAGCTGAGAAGCAAGAAGTCATATCCTCACATTTGATCTAAATTACATTCAAACACTGTAAGATCCGGCTGTTAAGAAGCAGACCCCGTCCCAATGGCCCCCACTATCACCAGATACAGAAACAGATCTTAAGATGGTTAAAGAAAACTTAGTTTGATAGCATCTGTCTGTCAAGAAATCACTCATCAATAGCTGTGTTTGTGAAATCCTCATTTCTTCATTGTTTTGTCATTATGGTTCCCACTTCCCTATTGTTTGTCTGTCTGGTCTCTGTCTGGTTCTTTAATTGTTTCTGTCTGTTACATAATTAATTTTGCTAGGTGTGAATTAAGGTGGTGGGGTAGGATCAGTTAGTAAAATTTTAGTATCATGATTGGTTAAGGTACAGCTAAAAAGGACTCAAATTTCACTCTATAAACTGGGGTCCAAAAGGAAGTTCTTGGGGAACCAACTCCAGGACACGGCCCCAAAGATCAGAGCTGCTGGACTCTGCTAATGACACTGTGCAGAAACTGGAACCCCCCAGATGCACCTGATGCTGACTGGCCATCAAGAAAAGTTCATCTGTCTTATTGGGAGTGGTGAGCCCTGTCTGTGTTGCATGTGCGGCCTGGTTTGGGTGATTGTTAATAAATAGAGGTGATGTGGATGTTACTGTGTAAGCCTCTTTCACTGGGAAAAGGCCCTGCACACCTGCAGAAGTAGCATATACCCGGAGCCCTACGGATTGGGAAAGGGGGCGGGTACTTCCATTGACCAAGTTAGTTACACCCTGAGACTTACGAATTGGGTATGGGTGGCCCTACGCCCTACAGATTGGATAAGGGTAGATGCTTTTCGCCTGGAGCCCTATGGACTGGGAAAAGGTGGGGATCCTCTAATGTGTGCAGGTAACAAATTTGGTGGCGAATGCCTGGGCAGCCTCAGATCTTTTGGACTGAACTGATAGAGTCTAACCCAGTAAATAATAGCAGAATATCTGTGCGTGCTGTCAGAACGGGTCACTACCTATCTGGCAGAATGACACCCCCCATCCCCCAGAGCAACAAGAGAGAAAGGGAAAGAAGAAAAGGGAGCAGGAGGTGTGGGGGCTAGTTGAGGAGCCCACCCTCCTTGCTAAATGACTAGTGGGACAAAGCCTGTGCCCATGGGAAGGGACAGTTCAGCGAGGAAAGCAGGATCAGGCCCAGACAAGCAGACAGGCAACAGATAAAGAGATTTGAAAGCAGGTTGGAAGCCATGAGGGGCATAGTGTCAGGAGTAAGAAAAGGAGTAAGCACAGGCATGGGGATTTTAGATCTCTGGGACAATACATCTCTACCCCGATATAATGTGACCCAATATAACACGAATTCGGATATAACTCAATAAAGCGGCGCTCCAGGGGGGCGGGGCTGCGCACTCCGGTGGATCAAAGCAAGTTTGATATAACACGTTTTCACCTATAACGTGGTAAGATTTTTTGGCTCCCGAGGACAGCGTTATATCGGGGTAGAGGGGTACTTGGAATGGTGAAATCTGAGTTGATGAAGGTGTCATTTTGGGAGATAAGTAAGTGATTTAAGGAAAGAGAGTGAGAAGTGAACTCTGCAGAGGCTGGAGGGAATTAAGCAGTTGAACGTTGTAAACATATTAAAAAGGAAAAGTGTTACAGGAAAATAAAATAATTCTTGGTTTCTTTCGACCATTTTGAAGGGAAAATGGGCCCTTTTCCAAAGGAAGGCCTGTAAATAAGCGAGGCAAAGAGACAATCTGATTTAAATCATTTGACTAGGAACAATTTAGTCAAATTGCTAAAAGAACATAAGGGGGTTCTGTTGGAACTTAACTGCCCCAAATGTATAAAGGGAACGTAATCTATGTACAGCTATGTAAACATAGAGCAATGTAAGGGATGTTAAGGGGAAAAAAAGAATACGTGTAATTGTATGTACATAGATATGTATGTATCTATCTGTGTGTGTAACTATATTGTGTAAATATGTGAGGTTTTACGGACCTAAATCAACACTCTTGGATGTAAATCTCTGTTTTGTAGGCTTAAGATAAATTGTTTTGTTTTTAAATAATACCACTAAAATCCATTTGAATCTTTCATTCAAAGGGTATGTCTACACTACGGGATTACTCTAAATTTACAGAATTCGATTTTTGGCAACCGATTGTATAAAGTCGAGTGTATGCGGCCACACTAAGCACATTAATTCAGCGGTGTGCGTCCATGTACTGAGGCTAGCGTCGACTTCCGGAGCGTTGCACTGTGGGTAGCTATCCCATAGCTATCCCATAGTTCCTGCAGTCTTCTCCGCCCATTGGAATTCTGGGTTGAGATCCTAATGCCTGATGGGGCCAAAAACATTGTCGCTGGTGGTTCTGGGTACATCCTCCCTCTCCCTCCGTGAAAGCAACGGCAGACAACCGTTTCGCGCCTTTTTTCCTGGGTGAACAGTGCAGACGCCATACCATGGCAAACATGGAGCCCGCTCAGCTCAACACAGCAGTCATGAACATTGTAAACACCTCACGCATTATCATGCAGCTTATGCTGAACCAGAAACTGAAAAAACAGGCGAGGAGGAGTCGGTGACGGCAGCGCGGCGACGAGAGTGATGAGGACATGGACACGGAATTCTATCAAACCGCGGGCCCCGGCGCTTTGGAGATCATGGTCTTAATGGGGCAGGTTCTAGCCATGGAATGTTTCCGAGCCCGGGAAACAAGGACAAACTGGTGGGACTGCATAGTGTTGCAGGTATGGGATGATTCATAAGGGCACTTTCATGGAACTTGTGACTTGCTTTCCTCTGCCCTGAAGTGCCAGAATACCAAGATGAGAGCAGCCCTCACAGTTGAGAAGCGAGTGGCGATAGCCCTGTGGAAGATTGCAACGCCAGACAGCTACCGGTCAGTCGGGAAGCAATTTGGAGTGGGCAAATCTACTGTTGGGACTGCTGTGATGCAAGTAGCCAAAGCAATCACTGAGCTGTTGCTACCAAAGGTAGTGACTCTGGGAAACGTGCAGGTCATAGTGGATGGCTTTGCTGCAATGGGATTCCCAAACTGTGGTGGGGCGATAGATGGAACCCATATCCCTATCTTGTCACTGGAACACCAGGGCAGCCAGTACATAAACCGCAAGGGTTACTTTTCTATGGTGCTGCAAGCACTGGTGGATCACAAGGGACGTTTCACCAACATCAACGTGGGCTGGCCGCAAAGGGTTCATGACACTAGTGTCTTCAGGAACACTACTCTGTTTAAATGGCTGCAGCAAGGGATTTACTTCCCAGACCAAAAAATAACCATTGGGGATGTTGAAATGCCAATAGTTATCCTTGGAGACCCAGCCTACCCCTTAATGCCATGGCTCATGAAGCCGTACACAGGCAGCCTGGACAGGAGTCAGGAGCTGTTCAACTACAGGCTGACCAAGTGCAGAATGATGGTAGAATGTGCATTTGGATGTTTAAAAGGTTGCTGGTGCACGTTACTGACTCGCTCAGACCTCAGCCAAACCAATATCCCCATTGTTATTGCTGCTTGCTGTGTGCTCCACAATCTCTGTGAAAGTAAGCGGGAGACCTTTATGGCGGGGTGGGAGGCTGAGGTAAATCGCCTGGCCGCTGATTATGCGGAGCCAGAAACCAGGACAATTAAAAGAGCACACCAGAAAGCGCTGCGCATAAGAGAAGCTTTGAAAACCAGTTTCATGACTGGCCAGGCTACGGTGTGAAAGTTCTGTTTGTTTCTCCTTGACGAAAACCCGCCCCCTTGATTAACTCATTCCCTGTAAGCAAAACACCCTCCCCTCTTCGATCACAGATTGCTTTCAAAGGAAATAAAGTCACTATCATTTAAAAATCATGTATTCTTTATTAATTGATTATAAACATAGGGAGAGAACTGACAAGGTAGTCCGGGTAGGGTTTGGGAGGAGGATAGGAGGGAAGGAAAAGGCCACTTCAAAAGTTCAAAATAATGACAGCCTTTTGCTTGGGCTGTCCACTGGGGTGGAGTGGGCAGGTGCACGGAGTCTTTCCCCCCACGTTCTTAGATGAGGAGGCTATGGAAAATGGTGAGGGCGGTTATACAGGGGCTGCAGCGGCACTCTGTTATCCTGCTGCCATTCCTGAAGCTCCACCAGACGCCAGAGCATGTCCGTTTGCTCACGCAGCAGCCCCAGCATTGTATCCTGCCTCCTCTGATCTTCCTGCTGCCACCTCTCATCTCGAGCGTCCCTCTTCTCTTCACGTTCATCCCTCCTGTCCTCACGTTCGTCCCTCCTGTCCTCACGTTCGTCCCTCCTGTCCTCACGTTCACTGGCATCTTTCCTGTACTTTGATACCGTGCCCTTCCACTCATTCAGATGATCTCTTTCATTGCGGGTTGATTCCATGCTTTCAGAGAACATTTAGTCTCGCATCCGTTTTTTTTGCTGCCTTATCTGAGATAGCCTTCGGGACGGAGGAGGGAGGCTTGAAAAATTGGCAGCTGTGGGAGGGAGGGAAAAAAGGGAGAGAAGTATTTAAAAAGATACATTTTACAGAACAATGCTTATACTCTTTCACAGTGAACAACACTATTCACATTACATAGCACATGTGATTTCGGTACAAGGTCGCATTTTGCATCTTAATATTGCTTTTTCATGCAATGATACCAGATTACTTGCTACTAGCATGGCATAGTCAAGTGTCCTACCATGGAGGATGGAATAAGGCTGCACTGCCCAGAAATCTTCTGCAAAGGCTTTTGGGGTACCTCCAGGAGAGCTTCATGGAGATGTCCCTGGAGGATTTCCGCTCCATCCCCCAACAAGTTAACAGACTTTCCAGTAGCTGTACTGGCTGCGAATGCATCCCAAGTCCTCAGGGCAAATTAATCATTAAAAAATGCTTGCTTTTAAACCATGTTTTATATTTACAAAGGTACATTCACCAGAGGTCCCTTCCATGGCCTCATTGTCTGGGATACCGCCTTGGGAAGGTTGGGAGGGTACTTCAGTGAGGCTGAGAAAAAGATCCTGGCTGTTGGGGAGAACGGAGTGCTATGTGCTCTCTGCAAGCTCGTCCTCCTCTTCCTCCTCCTCCTCCTCTTCCCCGTCTGCAGAATCCTCAGGTGTGGCTGAGATTACCCCCGCCTCGGAATCCACGGTGAGAGGTGGGGTAGTGGTGGCGGCCCCCCCTAGAATTGCATGCAGCTCAGCGTAGAAGCGGCATGTCTGCGGCTCTGCCCCGGACCTTCCGTTTGCTTCTTTGGTTTTCTGGTATGCTTGTCTGAGCTCCTTAACTTTCACGTGGCACTGATATGAGTCCCTATTGTGGCCTCTCTCCATCATGCCCTTGGAAATTTTTTCAAATGTTTTGGTATTTCATTTTTTGGAAAGTAGTTCTGCTAGCACGGAATCCTCTCCCCATATGGCGATCAGATCCAGTACCTCCCGTATGGTCCATGCTGGTGCTCTTTTTCGATTCTCGGACTGCATGGTTACCTGTGCTGATGAGCTCTGCGTGGTCACTTGTGAAATTCAAAAGTTCGCGGGGCTTTTCCTATCTACCTGGCCAGTGCATCCGAGTTCAGATTGCTGTCCAGAGCAGTCACAGTGGTGCACTGTGGGATAGCTCCCGGAGGCCAATACCGTCGAATTGCGGCCACATTAACCCTAATTCGAAATGGCAATGGCAATTTCGGCGCTACTGCCCTCGTCGGGGAGGAGTACAGAAATCGATTTTAAGAGCCCTTTATGTCGAAGTAAATGGCTTTGTTGTGTGGACAGGTGCAGGGTTAATTAAAAAAAAAGATAAAAAAATAGAAGGGCTCACTCCAGTCAGGCCGAAGAGAGCCAGGGAGCCAGGGGAGAGGAAGTGCAGCTGAAGGGCTGGATAATGAAGACACTCTCAAGCCACTGGAATGGACCCCTAGGGTAAGGGTGAAGAAGACATTAAGAGAGAGAAGCGGGAGAGCTGTGGGGAAGTGACCCAGGGAAATGTAGCAACTCTGGCAGTGAAAGATTGGCTGCCAACAGCTGCTGCCATTAGAATCCCTGGGCCGGAACCCGGAGTAGAGGGCGGGCCCGGGTTCCCCCCAATCCACCTCTACAGGAACACCTCCTGGGAGGGGAAGACAGGCCCCTGTCAGGACAGGAGGATAAACTGTCCTGAAATAAGCCCGTAGGGACAACCGAGACTGTGGGAATTCTCTCACCAACCTCCAGCTGGTTTATGATGAAAAGGGATCAGTAGACTGGGGGGCCATCCAGGCTAATTTGTCCCAGGCCCCGCTGTACCTGGGGGGCCATCCAGGCTAATTTGTCCCAGGCCCCGCACCCCCCTGATGATGGAAGAAAAAGTGTTTGCACGCCAAATCAGCCGGAACCAAGGTCACTGTAGCCAATGTGGCGGTAACAACCCTCATTTAGTCGATACTCAGTCATTCTCGGTAGCGTGCTGTTTTACTCCAATGAGACATGAGTGAATCTTTTCATTTACTAGTTTGTTCATTTGTTAGCATTCTCAGTGTGTTATTTTTATTTGAACTGTTGTACACCCAGTATGGACAAGTGACTGAAAATGGAAAGTATAAAGATGAGAAAATCAGCTAGTTTGACATCAGCTAGTGTTTCGTCAAGTCCAAAGTGTGGAAAATGTAAGTCAAATGCTCATGATAGGCCTGGAAAGTCACTTATGAAGAAAAGAAAATATGACAATGATTATATAAAATATGGCTTTATGTGCATTGGTGATAAATAGTGTCGAAAACGACAGTGCATAATTTGTGGTGATGTTCTAGCAAACAGCAGCCTCAAACCTTCTCTACTTCAGCGCCAGTTAGAAACTAGGCACCCCGCACAACTCGACAAGCCTGTTGATTTTTTCAAGCAAAAATTAGCCAAGTGGAAAAGTGACATTACCAGTTTTGTATCCAAAGCAAGTACTGATAATGAAAATGCACCTGAAGCGTTGTACCGAGTGAGCTACCGAGGAGCAAAAGCATAAGAAGCCCATACTATAGAGAGAGCTTGATTGGTCCGTGTATAAAAGACATAGTTCATTGCATGCTCAGAGAGAAGGTTGCAAAAAGAATTAACGTAGTACCTTTGTCCAATAATACATTGTCACGAAGAATTAATGACCTGTCAAGTAATGTAGAGACCACAATTGTACATAGAGTGAAAAAATGTCCCTATTATGCTATATAGTTGGATGAATCAACTGATGTTGCTAATCTATCTATTTTGCTAGTGTTTGTACATTATGTGAATGAAGGTCTGGTTGAAGAAGACTTGTAGTTTTGCCAACCATTGGAAGAACGTACAACTGGAGAAGATATCTTCAATTTGACTAATGCATATTTTTAAGAAAAGGAAATAGATTGGTCTAGTTGCCTAGGCATTTGCACTGATGGGGCCACATCAATGACGGGGAAGTATACCGGATTTGTAGCTTGAACAAAAAAGGTTGCATCAAATGTCTCTTGGACTCATTGCAGTATCCATAGACAAGCCCTCGCAGCAAAACGCATGCCTGAGGGACTGAAGGAAGTGCTGGACAATGCAGTGAAAATGGTGAATTTCATAAAATCACGGCCAACAAATTCCAGAATATTTCACATACTTTGTGAAGAAATAGATAGTGTACACAATTGTCTGTTGACCCATACCGAAGTTAGATGGCTTTCACGGGGCAAAATCCTTCCGCGCTCGTTTGAACTTAGAATGAAAATCCTTGGTTTTTTTCAGTAGCCACGCTTTCCACTTTGCCGGCCATATGGAAAATTATGTCTGGCTCCATAGCCTAGCTTATTTAACAGACATTTTCATGAAGATTAATGATCTAAATTTATCTCTTCAAGGCCTCAATATAACAGTTTTTAACATGCAAGACCAAGTTGAATCCATGATAAAGAAATTGCAGTCCTGGGAAAGGTGTTTGGAAAACAATCAAACTGAGTGTTTCAGTGCTCTTTATGGCTTCCTGGCAGAACATAAACTTCAGTTGGATCAGTGCACTAAAACCAATATAACTGCACACCTAAAAGGACTTTGTACATCGTTCAGGGAATACTTTCCAGCTATGTCAAGCAATAACGACTGGATTCGCAACCCCTTTGATGATATCGCTTTCTCAACGCAGATATTGAGCACTGAGGAAAAAGAGAAATTGATTGAGATCTCCTGTGATTACGAATGGAAAAAGAGTTTCAGAAGTCTGCCATTGATCAACTTTTGGCTGAGTTTAAGAAACGAGTACCCCCTGCTGGCAGAAAAAGCTACTACAGTTTTGTTACCATTTTCAACAACACACTTATGTGAGAAAGTATTTTCCTCGTATACACATCTGAAAACCAAATATAGAAGCAGACTCAATGCCGAACCAGACCTGAGACTTTGGCTTTCTCCAGTGGTTCTGGACTTCCAGGAGCTATGCAGATCAAAGCAAGAGAATCCATCACACTGAGGAGATGTAAACTTCAAGACTCCTTATGAGAAATGGAAAGGGAGGTGGACATTTTTTGCTGTTTCTAAAATTAAATAGGCTGCTAGTGTTGTTTTTAAAATTATTATGAAGAACAAGTTTAATCTTTGTTGTAGTCATGCATTGTTTGCCTGGATGGCTCCCAAATGCTTGTGGGAGGAATTCTTTATTTGAGTTGGCTTCTTAAATACCTTCATGCTGGTTCACGTGTGGTACTCCTTGATGAAACATGTAGGAGGCTTAATCGAAGTGATATGAGCTATAAAAGTGAAACTTTGGAAGAGTGTTGCCATTTTCATAATGTAATAAAATTAATAATGTAAAGATAAATAATAATGTAATAATCAATAATGTGTAATAAGTGTGTCATAAAAAAATCTAATTATTTCCAAGATCACTGCTTCTATAATTTATGCTCAGGTAAGGGAGAAAATCCCTGGAAATATTTATTTTTAGGTTCATGAAAGGGGTCACAGGTTGTTAAAGTTTGGGAACCACTGCAATCGAGGCAAGTCTAAGGATCGGAACCATATGCTTACAGATAAAAGAAGAATGTTACACGCCACCCAGAGCCTAAACTGATTAACATGGGGGTGAGCAAACTTTTTGGCCTGAGGGCCACATTTGGGTATGGAAATTTTATGGCGGGCCATGAATGCTCACGAAATTGGGGGTTGGAGGGTGGGGGTGTGTGATGGCTCCAGCTGGGGATGTGAGCTCTGGGGTGGGCCTTGGGATGAGGGGTTGTAGGTGCAGGAGGATGCTCCGGGCTGGGACTGAGGGGTTTGGAGGGCGGGAGGGGGATCAGGGCTGGGGCAGGGTTGGGGTGTGGGGGCGGCTCAGGGGTGCAGGCTCCGGGCAGCGTTAACCTCAAGCAGCTCCCTGAAGCAGCGGTATGTCCGCCCTCAGGCTCCTAAACGGAGGTGTGGCCAGGAGGCTCTGCATGCTGCCCCATCTGCAGGTGCTGCCCCTGCAGCTCCCATTGGCCATGGTTCTTGGCCAATGGGAGCTGCGGGGGCTGCACTTGGGGCGGGGGCAGCGACCTGCACAGAGCCCCCTGGCTGACCCTATGCATAGGAGCCAGAGTGGGGACATGCTGCTGCTTTGGGGAGCTGTATGGAGCCACGGCACACATGGAGCGGGGCAAACCCCTGGCCCCACTCCCTGGCTGAAGTGGGAGCTTGAATCATATCATATAGAGTATTAGGGTTGGAAGAGACCTCCGGAGGTCATATAGTCTCACCCCATGCTCAAAGCAGGACCAACACCAACTAAATCATCCCAGCCAGGGCTTTGTCAATGGCCAATGACTCTGCAATCACATCAGCCAACTCCCTCAGCACCCCTGAATGCATTAGATCCAGACCCATGGACTTGTGCATGTCCAGCTTTTCTGAACAGTCTTTTACCTGTTCTTTCACCACTGAGGGCGGCTCACCTCCTCCCCATACTGTGTTGCCCAGTGCAGCAGTCTAGGAGCTGACCTTGTCTGTGAAGACCGAGCCAAAAAAATGCATTGAATACTTCAGCTTTTTCCACATCATCTGTCACTAGGTTGCCTCCCCTATTCAGTAAGGGTCCCACACTTTCCCTGAACTTCTCCTTGTTGCTCACATACCTGTAGAAACTCTTCTTGTTACTCTTAACATCCCTTGCTAGCTGCATCTCCAGTTGTGCCTTGGCCTTCCTGATTTCACTCCTGCATGCTCTAGCAATATTTTTATACTCCTCCCTAGTCATCTGGCCAAATTTCCACTTCTTGAAAGCTTCCTTTCTGTGTTTAAGCTCACCGAAGATTTCACTGTTAAGCCAAGCTGGTCGCCTGCCATATTTGCTATTCTTTCTGCACATCAGGATGGTGTGTTCCTGTGCCCTCAATAAGGATTCTTTAAAATACAGCCAGCTCTCCTGGACTCCTTTCCCCCTCCCAGGGGATCCTGCCCATGAGTTCGCTGAGGGAGTCAAAGTCTGCTTTTCTGAAGTCCAGGGTCCGTATTCTGCTGCTCTCCTTTCTTCCTTGTGTCAGGATCCTGAACTCGACCATCTCATGGCCACCGCCTCCCAGGTTGACACCCACTTCTACTTCCCCTACCAATTCTTCCCTGTTTGTGAGCAGCAGGTCAAGAGGAGCTCTGCCCCTAGTCGGTTCCTCCAGAACTTTGACCAAGAAGTTGTCCCCAACACGCTCCAAAAACTTCCTGGTTTGTCTGTGCATTGCTCTATTGCTCTCCCAGCAGATGTCAGGGTGCTTGAAATCTCCCATTAGTACCAGGGCCTGGGATCTGGAAACTTCAGTTAGTTTTCCAAAGAAAGCCTCGTCTACTTCATCCTCCTGGTCCGGCGGTCTATAGCAGACACCCACCATGACATCACTTTTGTTGCTCTCGCCTCTAAACTTAACCCAAAGACTCTCAACAGGCTTTTCTCCAGTTTCAGACTGGAGCTCTGAGCAATCATGCCACTCTCTTACATACAATGCAACTCCTCCACCTTTCCTCCTGTACCTGTCCTTCCTGAACAGTTTATACCCATGCATGACAGTGCTCCAGTCATGTGAACTGCCCTACCAAGTTTCTGTTATTCCAATCACGTCATAGTTCCTCGTTTGTGCCAGGACTTCCAGTTCTCTCTGCTTGTTTCCCAGGGTTCTTGCATTTGTGTACAGGCACCTAAGATAACTAGCCAATTGCCCTACTTTCTCAGTATGAATCAGGAGGCTTCCCGTCTTGTACCCTCCTCCTTGTGTTTCCTCCCAGTATCCCACTCTCCCACTTACCTCTGAGTTTAGGTCACCATCCCCCAGCAAACCTAGTTTTAAGTCCTCCTTATTAGGTTAGTAAGCCTGCCTGTGAAGAGCTCTTCCCCCTCTTTGTTAGGTGGATCCCATCTCTTCCTAACAATCCTTCTTCCCAAAACAACATCCCACGGTCGAAGAATCCAAAGCCCTCATTCTGAAACCACCTTGAGGGCTGGATTAAAATGTCTGAAGACCCGTCCTTGGGACACCAACCTAGCAAGTAGGAAACCTTGATTTTTAAAAAAAATGAGATTACTAGTTCGGTTGATAAAAGTAACAGTGTTGATGTCATATACTTTGGCTTGGCAGAATTCAATTTTTATTGTTTTATAATTTTCATGGATAATATTCACGTTTATTTTAAAGCATTTTTTCAATTTTTATTGATCAATATTTTAACAGTATCAGGAGCTTATCGGGATGGAATCAGATAATAATTATTTAATGACAGTAGATGCAGAGATTCAAAAAGTTAAAGCTCAATAAACCATTAAAACAGGGATGGCCAACATCCCCTGTTGAAATATACGAAGTAAATAGCTTTAAGTCAAACTCTAATAAGTTCTCACAGTGCCTTTTTCTTCCTTTGCCTGTCTGTACATTTTGATTATCATGGCTGGAAATATTTTTTCATTGGTTTGCGTGTGTGTATGGTGAAATCGATATTTACCAATATTTACTCATAAAAAATGAATCCTTCCAAGTGTAAGCATACCTAGACTTCTGTAAGGCGTTTGACTTGGTACCACATGGCATTTTGGTTAAAAAAACCCTAGAGTGATACAAAATTTACACGGCACACATTACATGGATTAAAAAGTTGCTGACAGCTCTCAAAACGTAATTGTAAATGGGGAACCAACTTTGAGTGGGTGTGTTTCTAGCGAGGTTCCCTGCTGGGATTGATTCTTGGACCTACGCTATTTAATATTTTATCAATGAAGAAAGTGTGAAATCCTCACTGGAAAGATGACACACAGATGGGGTGGTGGTGGTGAATGAAAAGGACGGGTCACTGATACAGAGCGATCTGGATCACATGACAAGCTGGACACAGGCAGACACTATGTGTTTCAATATGGCTCAACGCCCATGTGTGCAGCTAGGAACAAAGATTTTGGGGTCATGATGGATAATCAGCTGAACACAAGCTCCCAGTGCAGTCCCTAAGGCCCCTGCCTTAATCCACCCTCTCTGTCCACCGATTCTCTGCACGAGAAGGGACAAAGGAAGCAGCCACTGCACAGAAGAAGGGGGCTTGGTCCAAGGAGTTTGGCCAGTAAGACTGCTGAGAACATGCGGTGAGAAAAAACTTTGCTTTGAATTGAGCATAATTTGTCAAGTTAGGTGCAAGTTGCATTTCATGTTTATTTTTCTTGTAGCATTTCTGACTTTAATGCCTGGTTATTTGTTTTCACTTAAATTCAACCTCTTGGCAGTTAATAAACATGTTTTATTGTTATATCTAATCTAGCATGTTGAGTGGAAGTGGTTGGGAAACCCCATTTGAGATAACCAGGTTTGTGCACATCATTTCTGATAAGAAACGGAAGGACTTTATAGGAGCTTGTATTGATCAGCAAAGGGCTGGGCAGTACAAAACTTACATTTCTGGGGAACAATCTGGGACTGGGAGTGAGCTGGAGTCACCCTGCGGGGTAATTCAGAATGGAAAAGCCCGGGTGTGACTTGCAGTTTGCAAGTGCTCACAGACGTAGCTGGGAGCAACTTGCACGCTGGAGTTTGTGAGCAGTCCGGATGGGAGGCTACAGCAGCAAATTTATGTAAAGGGTACCCTAGGCTAGTGGGCAGGGTTGACCCAGCTACTCAGTAGTCTAGGTGATCCCCCTCGACGAGAGGTGGTATTAGGTATGAGTGTCATAGCACTGTCTACATCAGGGGTTAGGTCAGTATAACTACGTCGCTTAGGGATGTGGATTTTTCACACCCCGAGCGTCATAGTTATATTGATATAAATTTGTAGAATAGCCCTCTAGACTGAGTGTTTTCCCTCAAAATGAAGAACATTTGACAGACATGGAGCCTCATCTCAGAGATGTCAGTATGAATGTGGAGTGCCTTCATTTTTGGGTTCCTAGTTTGAGACATTGTTAAGGAACTTGATTGTCAGAGGATATGACCCCCGCCCCCTCAGTGTCTTGTGTCGACTTCAGTTAAAATTGTGGGTGCTCCACACCTCTGAAAAACAGGCACAAAAAACCCAAGACAGTCAAAATTAGAGGCCCACTAGAATATTTATGACTTAAGGGCCAGTTTTTCAAAAGATTCGGGTCCCACTGAGAAGAGTGGAAAGTCCCTGCCTTTGTCCTATTGAAAATAGAACTGGTCAAAAATGGAATTTGTGTTCCACAGGAAATTCTTTAGGAAAAACAAATACATATGCACACATACACACCAAAAATCATTGCAATTTATTTATGTAGGTGTGTGGGGTTTTTGTTTTGTTTTGTTTGCAGACTCAATAATAAAAATAATGCTGTGAAAAGTGAAACTTGCATGTTTGTTAATATCACTTTCTGAGCAAAGGGCAGGACAAATTAAGCCCTGGATGAGGACGAGTGCGGGAGTCTGGGGGGATGGATGCAGGGCTGGGGGAGGCAGCAGGGGATGGGGGAATGGGAGGATGGATGCGGTTCAGGGGACCCAGCGGGGCCAGGGCCAGGGCCAGGACTGATGGGGGTGGTAGTGGTGGTGGTGGTGGCCGCATTTGAGAAATGCTGTTCTAGTGAGACCAGGGTCTTGTAAACTTACCATTAAAGGCTGTAGCATAATGTGTACTCAGGAGGAGGGAAGAGGTAAAAAGTAAAGCTAGTCTTTTATTAAATTGGTTCAGATCTCAGTGAGAACGTCATTCTGGTTTGAAAGTGGGTGTTTCAGTTGAGCTTAAACCAATTCCTCCTAATTTAAACTAACCAGAATTGGCCGCTTCTACATCAACAATACAGTGTTCACAGAAGGGTGGCCTTCATTTACTTAGATTAGTTTAAACTGATTTACTGAAACTAGTGTAAATTTGAATGTTTCATATATTATAAATCCAGAAGGAACCTTTGCGATCATCTAGTCTGACCTTCTGGATAACCCAGACCATGGGACTTCCCGGAATTAATTAATATTTGAACTAGAGCAGATCTTTCAGAAAAACATTCCATCTTGGTTTTAAAATTGCTGTGATGTAGAATCTACCATGACCCTTGGTAAGTTGTTCCAATTGTTAATTACTCACTGTTAAAAATTGAAGAGCCTCTTATCTAAATTTTGTAGACAAGTTCTTCCTTTTCCCTAACATGTCCTGTTCTAAAACTTTAAGAAAGTAGGCTTCCCATCCCTTTATCACATTTTTTTTTTTTTACTTTTCCATTGGGAAAAAGGAGGGGAAATTAAAAAATAAGAAAAAATGGTCATCTGTAAATTGGAAATAGAAAACTGTTGTGTGTTTCAAAAAAAAAAAAAGCAAATGAAACTTTAAGTCAAAACCAAAAAATTTCATTGAATTTCTAAAGGAAAATTTTCATTTTGAAATTTCCTGCAGACAAATGGAAAAATTCATTTGAAATGACATTTCCCCATGAAAAAGAATCATAGAATCATAGAATATCAGGGTTGGAAGGGACCTCAGGAGGTCATCTAGTCCAACCCCCTGCTCAAAGCAGGACCCAATCCCAACTAAATCATCCCAGCCAGGGCTTTGTCAAGCCTGACCTTAAAAACCTCTAAGGAAGGAGATTCAACCACCTCCCTAGGGAACCCATTCCAGTGCTTCACCACCCTCCTAGTGAAATAGTGTTTCCTAATATCCAACC
>NC_048321.1:13324348-13362233 GCF_013100865.1 Trachemys scripta elegans
GCGAAGGGAAAAGGACTCAGGGAAAGAACAAAAGCTGGAAGGAGCTGGTTCCGGGTTCACTATTTTCTGATCACGTTTTGCACTGTGATTACAGCTCTGCTGGCTTGTCACGGTCAGACTCTGCACCGGTTTGCACCACATGCAATAGGCCACATCCGCAGCTGGGGTCAGTCGCTCCATTGGACTCAGGAATCTCCACTGATTTACACAGAGGAAGTTAAAGTATATTTTACATCTTTGTTTTTTAAAGCCCAAACTCTGAATATCTTTTTCAGTATTTTTTCTTTTGTTGCATTAGATTGGAGTACAGAAGAATCTGCCATTGTCCCCTGGTTGGCTCCAATCTCCATCTGCCAGAGGTGTGTATCCAGTTTACTGTTGCCGTTATTCATTTGTTTTCTCTCTCCAAGGCCTTAATAAGGACTCTTTGGGCGTCTTCAGCGACGTCATCCAAAAAGCTGTTCAGCATTCTGTATGTTACTGTGAAAGACCTCTCTGCAGCAAATATGGTCCCAGCCACCGGTATCATGCTGATAAAATGTTTAGCTAAAATTAGACCCTTTCCTGTAGCCTTAGTCAGCTGC
Source organism: Trachemys scripta elegans (assembly GCF_013100865.1). Classification (NCBI taxonomy): domain Eukaryota; kingdom Metazoa; phylum Chordata; order Testudines; family Emydidae; genus Trachemys; species Trachemys scripta. Next base: position 13,324,933 of record NC_048321.1, read on the forward strand.
TCCTTAGCAGTTTCTTTTGAGATATCTTTGGCCAATGGCGACTTGATCACGTCCTTCAGCTCAGCGACAGGCTTCCGAACCTGGCTAGCGAGTGCATGGAGGGAAATGTCATCCAGCCCAAAGCTCTCACAATACTGTCTCATGTTATCCACCAGGATGCCAATGTCGCACTTCACCGAGAGAGCCGGGAGAGGAACAGCTGCGATGGCGCACGACTTCAGGGCTTGTTTCCAGATCTGCCTCTGCAAAGCCTTTTTCTTCTTTTCCAAGATTGGTTTGGAAAGGTTAGGTAGGGCCAGGAGAAAAATGTGTTTCTTGTGACTTTCCAGTTCCTTCAGCAACTTTTTCTGCAGTTTGGGAGAATCATATTTCTGAAATTCCCTGCTCGACACAAGGAAAACCTTTGGGGAGCTTATCCCTTCCTTGGACAGGTGCGTGATGCAGTCATTTCTGATTTTCTCCAGGGTTTTCTCCTCATCAAAGTTTTGTTTTCTTTTCTCATTATACAAGTCAAAGTCCACCTTGGAGCGCACAAAGTAAAACTTCTTCTCCATCCTCCGGATCTCCTGGGCCAGTCTGGCGTGGTTTGCTCTGAACCGTTCCGAAGCGATGATGATGAAGAAATCATAGCGATCAAATTTCACCTGCTCCAGGTACGTGTCTGGCTTAAAATCTGGGGTTCCGATCCCTGGCAGGTCCCAGAAGATCACACTGGGGTACTTAAAATGCTTGTACGGCTCTGGTTCTTTGGTCGTCTCTACCACTCCAGTCTCAGCAGATTCTTTGTCTTCATCTCCCAGGCTCCGGAGGGCGTTGAGGAAGGATGATTTCCCAGCTCCTGACTCCCCTGTGATCGCAATGTTGATCTCAGTTTTTTTAAGCAACTCGTCAGACTTATGGGCCACATAAGCTGCTCCTGAGAGGTCTCCTGCTTCGAGAGCAGCCTTGATATCTTCAGTTTCCTTCTCAGACACACCAGGAAGTATATTTCTGTCCTTTGCAAATTTGTTTCCAGGGATAAATTTTAGTTCTTCCATTTTCCTTTGGAGAAAAAACAAAAATTACACATAGTCTTTTTCCTCCCACAGAACAAAGTCATCTAGGAATTTTAATCTGAAAGGAGTAAAAACAACAAAAAAATGTTACCTAGTGCTAGTGGATAAAACACTAGACTGGGACTCAGTGGACCTGTGTTCTATTCCCACCTCTGCCAATGGTGTGCAAGTCACTGCCATGTGCCTCAGTTTCTCTATCTGTATGAGGGCGCTAATGGTAAGCACTTTAGAGCTACTGATGAAAAAGTATTACACAAAAGCTAGGCATAATTACATACAAGATAAGTATGCACATCCTCTACTTCAGGGGTCGGCGACGTTCGGCACGCGGCTCACCAGGGTAAGCACCCTAGCGGGCCGGGCCAGTTTATTTACCTGTTGACGCGGCAGGTTCGGCCGATCGTGGCCCCCACTGGCTGCGGTTCGCCGTCCCGGGCCAATGGGGGCGGCGGGAAGCCACGGCCAACACATCCCTCGGCCCGTGCTGCTTTCTGCCGCCCCCATTGGCCCAAGACGGCGAACCGCGGCGAGTGGGGGCCGCGATCGGCAGAACCTGCCACGTCAGCAGGTAAATAAACTGGCCCGGCCCGCTAGGGTGCTTACCCTGGCGAGCCACGTGCCGAACGTTGCCGACCCCTGCTCTACTTCCCTGGGTCACAAAGGCCTACATGAGCACTGCCCATCTACTGCACTTGGACGTTCTGCACTTGGCAGCTTTCCGAGCACGGCTCTTGTATACGTTAGTTGCTCTCTGCCTGCATTCTGCAGGAACTCCTTTTCGAAGATTTGCCCTGATAGCAAAGCTTCGGGTTTAAGTGCTGATATCTCAGTGTGTTCTAAGAGCCATACGCAGACTCTGATTTTACTTTAGAAGGACTGTCAAGGAAAATAGCATTCATTTACTGGACAGAAGAGGAAAGACTCAAGGAAGCAGCAGCAGGATGGGAATGGAGTCATGGCCCACGCTCCTCAGCCCTTTCCTGAGCAATGGGATTGCGTGTGATCAAAGAAAAGACGTCTGAAGGAAATGTTGACACTAGAAAAGTTTTAGTCACATGGCCTTTCTTAAAACCATATTAGCAAAATGGCATTCCCTCGCCCCAACCCCCAACCAGTTATAGTAAAATCAGGCCGTTCACAAAGTACAGGAAACATTTAGAATGCCACTCTAACCCAAAGACGGAACATGTGCAGACCTTTCCACTCCTGTTAAATCCTGATGCAACCATCACTAGAGGTGATACTGGCCCATCATAATACTGCTGTACCACATTAGGGTTACAGGTAGACTTTGTAGTGGAAATTGGGAACACCGGTTAAGGTGATCCGGAGATAGAACCCTTCCCACAATAAGCTCCGTATAATTTTCAAAGTGAATTATACATCCATGTGCATCTGCTAATTGCTTTTAAATCTGCTTTGCTACAACAAAGACTAGAGTCAAGCTTGTGGTGCAAAACTGGGCTCATTTGGTCAATGAGATAAAGACTGCTCAAAAAGTACCCCTTTTATCCTTTTCAGAGTCTTATATCTTCTTCTGGTAAAGAGTTAGAGAGAAACTAGGGCTCTGACCCTCATAAAATGTAAACCACTGGATTGCTCAACATCACATAGTCAATGGTGCCTGTCAACGCTGGTTCCCCACGCTGGCACATAGAGTGCAGAAGGTGGGGCCTGCAAGGACTCCAAAAATTAACACTTGCCACCTCCAAGCTGGTAATGCTGTCACCACCCAAGTGAAAACTGCCTTTTGCCAGTCCAGAAAAACCCTCACTTGGGATGATTTTTTCTGAGGCCCTTCGGCTTTTCCACCCCCCTTGGGGCAGCCGAGAAAGAAAACAAAAGAAAAGGGAATCTCAGCGGTTGTATCAGCTGATTAACATATGCAACCTCTTTACCTCCTAAGACACAGAAAGCTAATCATGTTCTTAAAAAGGGTAAATTTTATTGAAAAAAAGGAAGAAAACACATCAGAAAACTCAGGCTGTTAGGGATTAAACACCAAAAATGACTTTCTTGGGGTCCAGCTTAAAGGTTACAAGCAAACAAAAACAAACCAAGAGCACCTGGGGTTAGCACAGAGGAATCCACAAGCCCAAAATGAAGAATTAAATCTGATCGCGTCTAACTAGACATTTCCTGATCTACTTACATATCTGGGGTTTCAGAGGAGTAGTTTCTAGGTCTGACGCTGATGATTCTTATACCTGGCCCAAACCTTACAGCATGTTGCTGCCCCGTCGGCTTCTGCCCGACAGTACAAAAGACCCCCACACCCAGCAGTTTTTCCCAATTGGAAAGGGTACAGCCTCTCTATCGGTTCCCCTGGTCAGGTGCCAACTCAATTTAAACTTACCTCTTAACCCTTTACATGTATGGCAATTCGGGTATCGCTGCTAAGGAGGATTCTACAGCTAACAGAATAGTTGTGGAGTTACACAAGGGTGCTACCCCCCCTCATTTATCACAGTGCCAAGGATCAGTTTAGAAATATTTCAAAGTTATGGCACTACAACAGCTTTAGCACCTCTGCTGACGATGTGCCTCTCTGGGAGTTGTCACTTCCTCAGACATTCTCAGTGGCTTAGGGGAACAAGTGCTGTGCCTAGAAGCCAAGGACAATAAATTCAAATCCTCTGCTAAGGGTATTTGAGTGCTGTGCACATTAGAGCGTTTAACCTCATTAGCCTCATTAGAGCTCGGTGGCTGGGGTTGCAATGGGGCTCCTTTCGGACGTGGGTGCGATGGTTGTTGCAAACACAGGCGATATCTCTGGGGAATATGGCTTCATTTTATGATTATTTTCTGGATCTTTGTGGTCCTATTGTATCGCCCTTGTAAAAGTTATCTGTATAGGAATCTGTCAGGAGGTAAAATCAATGGGGAAGTGGTTACTATGACTCTTGAGACAGGTAAACAGCTCCAGAGAATACAACCCCGGGAAGAATTGCATAAACTGGTTCAGGTTAGGTCTGAGAGGCCCAAGAGGGCTTTTTGCTTGGTATAAAAGGCTGAGTTTAAAACCAACAGAGGGGCCTTGATCCAACAAATGGACATGACCCTTTGACCAAAGCAGAACCAAACTCTGCTGAAGGATTGGAAGGACTTTGAAGTACCAGACCCCGCAGGTGGAAAGTGAGAAACTCCTGGTGTGTTTAGACCTTGGTCCCTTCCCAGAGAGAGGTGTCGGCTGCAGGCCTGAGACCTAAGAGGGCATCCTGGAGCACACCACAGAGGGGGTCCAAGGTGCAGTGGGGACAGCATGTGCACATCTAAGTTCAGCAGCCCACAAATGCACCCCCGATGCCATCTGCCCAAGCCCTGCCCACAGAACGGCGGGCAGTGCTATGTCTGCGGTACGGGGCCAACATGCTTTGGGGGGGACTGGCTGCTACATGGAAAATGGCAGCACCAGAGTCACAGCCAGGATGAACCAGGTCTCTGCTGACAGGCTTCCTGAACTGCTGCTGGACAGGACTGGCCACAACGCCCTGGGGCTGGGCTGGGCACTGGGGCAGGCAGCTCCATGCGGGGCACAGGCACCCTGCTGAGACTGGCCCAGAACCACAGCAACGTCCGGCTGGAAGGGACCTCACGAGGTCGTCCAGTCCAGCCCCCGCGCTGAGTCAGGACCAACTAAATCTAGACCAGCCCTGAGAGGGGTTTGTCCAACCTGGTCTTAAAAACCTCCAGTGATGGGGATCCCACAACCGCCTTTAGAAGCAGATTCCAGAGCTGAACTGCCCATTAGAAAGTTATTCCTAATATCAAACCTAAATCTCCTTTGCTGCATATAAGCCCATTGCTTCTTGCCCTGCCTTCAGTGGCCATGGGGAACAATTGATCCCGGTCCTCTTTCAAACAGCCCTTTAATACCAGCCTATTCCACTCAGATCACCCCAGACTTACACAATGTTCCCACCCTTTTAGCCCTGCCCTGAGGAGTTGAGATGTTGCTGTCACTTACCCCTCAGTAAACCCTGGAGACCACGGTCCCTACGCCACCAGACCACTGACAATCCCCAGGGCTAGAAGGCCCCGTGCACGGCGACTGCCGCAGGCTACCGAGCTCAGCGCTGGATCTCTCAGGGTACGTCCACCCCTCTCCTCACAGCGACAGCGCAGCCCCCCTGCTCCAGCGACTCCGTCCTTCCTTCAGCCCGACTCCACCTGCCCCAGCGAACGAGGTGTGTGCAGATGGGGGCTGGAATTCAAAACTGGAATTCAGCGCAAACAACAACATTCTTTTCAGGTTCCGGCACCACCCTTGCTCAACAAATCCCAGTGGGTCCTGCCAGTTTCAGGGAGGCTGTTAAGGTGGCTACCGATCTCCTAGCCCTTGTGTTCACACCTCACAGTCCACACAGTTAAGCTCTAACCTGCCACATGACCTACTGCTGTGGTCAGAGGCCTCCATTGTTTGCAGCTGTCTCTTCTACAGGAAAGAGGCTTAATTGAGGTCTTCATTAAGTTTGAAAGAGAATGCTGGGCTTTTTTCCCCAGTAGTTACTGTTTAATACTGGGGTTGTGAAGAAACTTTGCCAATGTCACTTTTCACAGCAGACTTAGCGCTCCATTGCCACCCTTACTTCTGCGCTGCTGCTGGCAACAGCGCTGCCTTCAGAGCTGGGCAGCTTGTGACCTCCCACATAATAATCCTGTGACTCCCCTGAGGGGTCACAACCCCCCCCATTTGAGAACCCATGACCTAGACCAGGGGTGGGCAAACTTTTTGGCCCGAGGGCCACATCTGGGTGGGGAAATTGCATGCAGGCAATGAATGTAGGACTGGGACAGGGGGTTGAGGTGCAGGAGGGAGTGCAGGGTGCAGGAGGGGGTGCGGTGTGCAGGAAGGGGCTCGGGGCAAGGGGTTGGGGTGGAGGAGGGGTGCAGGGTGAAACAGGGGGCTCAGGGAAGGGGGTTGGGGTGCAGCAGGGGGCTCAGGGCAGGGGGTTGGGGTGCAGGAGGTGTTTGGGGTGTGGGCTCCGGCCCGGCACCACTTACCTTGAGCGGCTCTGGGGTGGCAGCGGCACTCAGCAGGGCTAAGCCAGGCTCCCTGCTTGCCCTGGCCTTGCGCTTCTCTCGGAAGCGGCCTGCACCACATCCCTGCAGCCCCTGGGGACTCGGACGGGAGGGAAAAGGGTTCTGTGCGGTGCCCTCGCCTACGGGTACCTCCCCCAAAGCTCCCATTGGCCACAGTTCCCTGTTCCTGGCCAAAGGGAGCTGCGGGGGGTGGTGCCTTCATTCGAGGGCAGTGCACAGAGCCCTATGCCCCCCCCCCCCTTCCAAAGGAGCTGCAGGGATGTGGTGCCGGCTGCTTCTGGGAGCAGCACGGGGCCAGGGCAGGCAGGGAGCCTGCCTTAGCCTCACTGTGCCACGGGGATGTCAATCCCGGGGGCCAGTTCCAAAGCCCTGACAGGCCCGATCCAGCCCGTGAGCCATAGTTTGCCCTCCCCTGAACTAGACCATCCCTAACAAGTGTTTGTCTAACCCGCTCTTAAAAACCTCCAATGACCGAGATGCCACAACCTCCCTAGGGAATTTGTTCCAGTGCTTAAGGACCCTGACCGTTAGGAAGCTTTTCCTAATGTCTATACTTCCCTTGCTCCAATTTAAGCCATTGCTTCTTGTCCTTTTCTCAGGAAAGCAATTTATCACCTGTTATTTATAACAACCTTTTATGTACATGAAGAATATCAGGTGTCCCCCCTTAATCTTCTCTTCTCTAGACTAAAGAAACCAGTTTTTTCAATCTACCCTCATAGGTCATGTTTTCTAGGCCATTAATCATTTTTGTTGCTGTTTTTTCTCCAATTTGTCTACATCTTTCCCAAAGTGTGGTGCCAAACACTGGACACAATCCTCAGCTGAGGCCTTATCAGTTCTGAGTAGAGTGGAAAAACCACACAACACTCCTGCTAATGCATCTCAGGATGATGTTCCCCCCATTTTTTTTCAAAAGTATGACACTGTTGACCCATATTTAGTTTGTGATCTACTTTAACCCCAGAGCCTTTTCTGCAGTGCTCCTTCCTAGGCAGTCATTTCCTATTTTGTATGGGTGCAATTGACTATTCCTTCCTAAGAGTGGTACTTTGCATTTGTCCTAATTGGATTTCATTCTCTTTATTTCAGACCGTTTCTCCAGTTTGTCAAGATCATTTTGAATTCTAATCCTGTCCTCCAAAGTGCTTGCAACCCCTGCTAGCTTGGTATCATCTGCAAACTTTATAAGTGTAGTCTCTATGCCATTTATCTAAATCATTGATGAAAGGGGGGAGGGATAGTTCAGTGGTTTGAGCATTGGCCTGCTAAACCCAGGATTGTGAGTTCAATCATTGAGGGGGCCACCTAGGGATCTGGGGCGAAAATCTGTCTGGGAATTGGTCCTGCTTTAAGCAGGAGCTTGGACTAGATAACCTCTTGAGGTCCCTTCCAACCCTGATAGTCTATGATACTGAATAGAACTGGACTCAGGGCAGATCCCTATGGGACCATACTCAATATGCCTTTCCAGCTCGACAGTGAACAATTGATAACTACTTGAGTACAGTGGTTAAGGCGCAGGTTTCCTCAGACTCCCACCCTTCTGTCTGTCATGCTGACTAGCGATGATGTGCAGATAATCAATTGTTCAGTTTGTTGGTGGCTCAGAAAAAGATTTAAAAGAAACATTTAGAATTTATTTGAATTTTTAGGGGGAGTTGGGTGTGACTGAAACAATTCGCTGAAATCCACGTGCGTTCGTTAAGCATTTCAGTCAAACTGAATCTGCATTTTTCGACAAAGAACATTTTGGCTGAAACATTTCACCCAGCGCTAACGCTGACTGATATTGTCTTATCATTTCCTTGTTCTGTCATCTAGTACCACTGAGAACGGCCGAGCTCCATCCTCTTTGGAACCCTCCTTCAGGTAGTTGAAGGCTGCTATCAAATCCCCCCTCATTCTTCTCTTCTGCAGACTAAACAATCCCAGTTCCCTCAGCCTCTCCTCATAAATCATGTGCTCCAGACCCCTAATCATTTTTGTTGCCCTCCGCTGGACTCTTACCAATTTTTCCACATCCTTCTTGTAGTGTGGGGCCCAAAACTGGACACAGTACCACAGATGAGGCCTCACCAATGTCAAATAGAGGGGAAGAATCACTTCCCTTGATCTGCTGGCAATGCTTCTACTAATACAGCCCAATATGCCATTGGCCTTCTTGGTGTAAGCGGGGGAATGGTCCCGCTATTGTGGGGAACTTTCCTGGCTTCTGCACTACCCCGGTGAAGTGGGGTAGCGAAAGGATCTGAGTCCTCGCTCCCACTTCCTTCACCCAGAGGCCTCCCTGCCCTGGAGGACTCCCCTTCCACTCTCCTGTCTGGCAGAGTCCTCGTAAACCCCGACAAGGCTGGGCCCAGGATTCCTGGGGGGCTCGACCCCCAACCCTGCTGTGGTCACCCAGGACAGGGGCTAGGGTGTCCCCACTCCGGGGTACTCTCTCTGCACTGGGCACCTCCCTGACCCACTCATTATTCCATACAATTTAAAGCAAATACAAGTTGTTTAATTAACAATTAATCTAAAGAAAAGAATAAGGAAAAATGGGAGAAGTTAAAGGAAAACACGTCACCCCGCTCTGTGGCCGGGAACATCACAAACAGTGTCTCTGGTACGTCAGGGCAGTTCAGTCTGTTCACTGTAGATCCCAGATTTCCTTCTCAGGCCCTGGCCGTGCTGCAGGGATGCTGCGGGTTGGACACTTGCAAAGGTGGTGGCCACACGCCTCCGGGCTTTGGGTGGTGGGACCCTTCTTCCCAGCATCAGCCCCCCGTCAGGTTACGGTCCCCCTCCCGGTCTCGCCTGCAAGGGCCCTTGGCTGGGGGTGTCTTTCTGTGCTGGGCCCTTTGCCCAAGGTGCCCCCTTGGCTGGCCCCACTTGCTCACCACACCTGGCTCTGTGGCTGCAGCTCTGCTCCTAGCACCGGATCTGCTCTCCCTGGGCTGCGTCTCTGGCTCTGTGGCTGCGTCTCTGGCCCCTCTGGATCTGGCCCAGCTCTGCTCCCAGCTCAGCTCGGGCCCCTGCTCTCTCCTTAGCTCGGCCCCCCTCTGTCTGACTCAGGCCATTCCAGTTCACATGGGGGACGGGACCCCCTGGCCTCCTGACTCCCTGATTAGCTGCCCGCCCTGTCAATCAGGCTGACCTGGAGCATTGGCCTCTCCCCATTGTTCCTGGGGACTGTCAGTCTCAGGCTCCTGATTTCCCACCGACCCCTCCCCTTTTAGTGCTGGGAGCAGCCACCAAACCCCCCCACTGAGTGTTAGTAAGGAGGCAACAGTCCCCTTACATTGGCAACCAGGGCACACTGCTGACTCATCCACTGTCATCCCCAGGTGCTTTTCTGCAGAACTGCTGCTTAGCCATTCGGTCCCTAGTCTGTAGCAGTGCATGGGATTCTTCCGTCCTAAGTGCAGGACTCTGCCCTTGTCCTTGTTGAACCTCATCAGATTTCTTTTGGCCCAACCCTCTAATTTGTCTAGGTCACCCTGGACCCTATCCCTACTGTCCAGCATATCTACCTCTCCCCACAGCTTAGTGTCATCCGTGAACTTCCTGAGAGTGCAATTCATCCCATCATCCAGATCACTAATGAAGATGTTGAACAAAACTGGCCCCAGGACCAACCCCTGGGGCACTCTGCTTGATACCGGCTGCCAACTAGACATGGAGCCATTAATCACAACCCATTGAGCCCGACAATCTATCCAGCTTTCTATCTACCTTATAGTCCATTCATCCAGCCCATACTTCTTTAACATGCTGGCAAGAATACTGTGGGAGACCGTATCAAAAGCTTTGCTAAAGTCAAGATATATCACGTCCACCGCTTCTCCGTATCCACAGAATCAACTCCTGTGTTTGAAACTGAAAGCAGCAGAGGCAAGGGGAGGATGTGGAGTAGCAAACAGAGAACAAAGGCTTGTGTGTGTATTTTATGAGTACAAGACTAGTTAAGAAGGTGAAAAAGCTAAAAATGGATGTGTTGCAACCTGCATCTAGTCTGCAATTGTCAGGAAATGTTTCGGAGAACTGAAAAAAATTCCAACACACATTTGCATTGTATTTAGCAGCCACAGGCAGAGGAGAAAAATGATATAAAAGTTTAATCATCAATATTTTGCAGGTTGTATTGGATATTTATAACAACTTTGAGTTTGCAAAAGGTTTAGTAAAATACTGACTACATTTGAGGAGCATTGCATGGCAAAAAGGAATGAGACCTTTGAGAAGGACAGATTTTTTACATGCATGCAAAAAACTAATGGCACTGCAGAGCAATATGTCACAGAATTAACGCAACTCAGTAACACCTGTGACTTAGGTGAGTTGATAGAGTCTGGCACCTCTGGGGGGGTTGGTACAGTTGGGGATGCTGAGCGGGTGTTTTGGGGGGCTGGAGGGGTGTGTGTGTACTGGGAGGGGGTATTTGAGGGGTGCTGAAGGAGGTACCTGGGGGTACTGGGAAAGGGTACCTGGGGGGTACAGAGAGTGTGTACCTGGGGGTGCTAGAGAGGGTACCTGCAGCCTCACTCTCGAGGTGGGGGGCAGTGTCGCTGCCTGGCATGGTGGCGGATGCAGGCCCAGGATGCAGTGCCCGTCCGTTAGTAAGCACCTCCCATTGGACATCTCCCCCTGTCCAGGGTGGGGAGCCAGGGCCTGGTCTGTCACCCCTCCCAGGCTGTCTGGGTTCTGAGGCCCTGTGCTGGGGCAGGCGGCCCGGTGAGAGGCGCTTGGCAGCTCTGACTTCACCCTGTGCACCTGTCAACTCCTGAGCATCAGACACGTCTTTCTGCAGCACCTCCTCATTCCTCTCCGCACCTGATCTGTCCCCGCCATGAACCAATGTCCCCTGCTGCATCTCTGCATCCAGTCACACCTCCCCTGGTCCCCTCTACACCCTGTGAGCACTGAGACCTCTCCCCTCTGCACCCAGCCTCCCACATTCTCCCCACTCTGCTGCCAGTCCAGCCCGCCCACAGTATGGCCAGCCCCACAAGTTGAAAAATCATGAGCCTGACCCCCACAATCATGAGAGTTAATTCAGAAAAGGTTGTCTCGTGCTTTTAGGACTGTCTTCTGATTGTTTAATGCCCTCGAGTGTGTGTTGCCAACTCTGCTAACTTTTCTGGCCATCGCTAGGGGGACCCAGCTGAGACCAAATTACCAAAATTGGTATAAAATGCTTCCAGGTGGTGCAGAGATTCCAGCTTCACTAGCCCCTGAATTCTTATGAATTCTGTGCCCCACCAACCCCACATCTGCCTGATCACTCTCCTGTCTGGTCACACCCCTGACCAACACAGCTATGCTGATAGAACTTTTGAGTGTAGATGGTGCCTTAGACTCCTACGTGGTGTGAGATCAGGCCAGGGGAGGGGGCCTTGTATTATTTTCAAAGACCTGAAACTATCAAGAGCTTTGTGAGCAAAGTCCTTGGGGTCCTCTGTTGAGCCTGCGTTCCTAGCTTTCCAGCCATGCTATGCCCACAGATATTCATGGATTCCTAGGCTAGAAGAGGCCTTTGTGATCTTCTAGTCTGACGTCCTGTATAACACAGGCCAGAGAATTCCCCCCAAATAATTCCTGCAGCAGATCTTCTATAAAAACTTCCCATCTTGAGTTAAAAGTTGCCAGCGATGGAGAATCCACCAAGTCGTTCCGATTGTTAATTACTCTCACCGCCGTTAAAAAGCCCAGAGCCCCCACAACCTAGGTGCTCCAGCAGCATGTGTCTAAGTGACTGGAGCACTCAGGCGGGCTCAGACACTGATTTGGGGTCTAGGGTGGCTCAAGAGAAGAGGTTTGAGGCTGGTGGTGCACCCTGGAGTCCCAGAGCCAGAGACAGTGACTAGATTCTGCCCACTCCCAGCTGGCTCACAACTATGGGAACTATCCAGTCCAAATCTGCAGAGCTGAGGGGGAGATGGAGTCAAAGCTGGGGTCCAGCGGATGCCCCTCACTCCGTGTTTTCCTAAGAGCCACAAAAATCAGATGCACAAAGTGTCAGATCCAACGGACTGGGAGTTTATTAAAAGACAAAAGTATTTCTCTAAGATCGGCAGGGATGACAAAACCGCAAGCAGCGAATACGCAGAGCAGACATGCAACCACTCGTCATCAGAGCCTGACACAATGTGATTACAATCTGCAAACCCCAGGTGACGCTGAGCGGTGTGGGGTGATTCCCAGACTCCGGATTATATAAAATCTGCATCAAACAAGTAAATCAGCACATCAAACAGCAGCAGCAGCAGCTCAAACTGCAGATTGAGGCTATGAGAAGACTCTCACATCAGTGATTTAACTGTTAAGCCTCTGATATGGGTTTAGCAGTGAAATGCTTCCAAACCCTGCTCAGGGTACAACTTAGTTACAGGGCTAATAAGAGCCACTAGCGTAAGGGCGGCAGATGGAGAAAAGAATCTTTAGCTAAACTCTGCTATGAGACCCGTTAAACGGATGTGCCTGGAAGAGCAGATCCCCAGAGCGGGTCAATGGGATTGAATCAGTGGAGCTAGGTGTATTACTGGGGATCTGTGCTTGGGGGTTTCTAACCAAGTCTGTTTCCCTGGGGCGCAGGGACCTGCATTAGAGCAGCGTTGAGTTGAGAGCTGAGTCCATGGGAGCTGAGCAGGTTACAGGTCTCAGGTCGGTGTCTTACTGCTCAGAAGTCGATTTTTAATGGTGTCCTTTTAATGAATTGTGTTCATAGGCTTTGGGTGGAATTGGTCTAACCCAGCGTTGAATGGCGAAGGGAAAAGGACTCAGGGAAAGAACAAAAGCTGGAAGGAGCTGGTTCCGGGTTCACTATTTTCTGATCACGTTTTGCACTGTGATTACAGCTCTGCTGGCTTGTCACGGTCAGACTCTGCACCGGTTTGCACCACAGGCGATAGGCCACATCCGCAGCTGGGGTCAGTCGCTCCATTGGACTCAGGAATCTCCACTGATTTACGTAGAGGAAGTTCAAGTCTATTTTAAAAATCTTGACCCATGTTATTAACAGAGATCAGGACTTTTAGAGCTGGTATTTGCCCTGATGCTGTTCCTCAACTTTCCCAGCTGGGGGCTTAAACAAAATGGTGGGGCCAGGGGACTGTACTTATTTTTGCCTATTCCCCAGCTTTGGAAATACATCTTTGTTTTTAAAAGGCCAAACTCTGGAGCGCTTTTTCAATATTTTTTTCTTTTGTTTCATTAGATTTCAGTACAGAAGAATCTGCCATTGTCCTCTGGTTGGCTCCAAACTCCATCTGCCAGAGGCGTGTATCCACCTTATTGGTCTTTTGTTGCTGTTATTCACTTGTTTTCTCTTCTGTCTCCAATGCCTTGATCAGGACTCTTTGTGCGTCTTCAGCAACACCATCCAAAAAGCTGTTCAGCATTTTGTAAGTCACAGTGAAAGACCTCTCTGCAGCAAATACGGTCCCAACCACTGGTATCATGCTGACAAAATGTTTAACTACCATTACACCCTCCCCGGTAGCTTGTGCCAGCAGCTTCTCAGCCATTTCTTTCGATATCTCTTTGGCCAATGGGGACTTGATCACATACTTCAGCTCAGCGACAGACTTCCGAACCTGGCTAGCGAGTATAATGAGGGAAATGTCATCCAGCCCAAAGCTCTCACAATACTGTCTCATGTTATCCACCAGGATGTCAACGTCGCACTTCACCGAGAGAGCCGGGAGAGGAACAGCTGCGATGGTGCACGACTTCAGGGCTTGTTTCCAGATCTGCCTCTGCAAAGCCTTTTTCTTCTTTTCCAAGATTGGTTGGGAAAGATTGGGCAGGGCCATGAGGAAAACGTGTTTCTTGTGACTTTCTAGTTCCTTCAGCAACTTTTTCTGCAGTTTGGGAGAATCGTATTTCTGAAATTCCCTGCTCGACACAAGGAAAACCTGTGGGGAGCTCATCCCTTCTCTGGACAGGTTGTTGACGCAGTCATTTCTGATTTTCTCCAGGGTTCTCTCCTCATTGAAGCTCTTTCTGTATTTCTCATTGTAGAGGTCCAAGTCCACCTTGGAACGCACAAAGTAAAACTTCTTTCTCATCTTCCGGATCTCCTGGGCCAGTTTGGCGTGGTTGGCCCTGAACCGCTCTGAAGCGAGGATGATGAAGAAGTCATAGCGACTGAATGTCACCTGCTCCAGGTAAGTGTCTGGTTTAAAATCTGGGGTCCCAATGCCTGGCAGGTCCCAGAAGATCACATTGGGGTACTTGGAATGCTGGTACCGCTCTGGTTCTTTGGTTGTCTCTACCACCCCGGTCTCAGCGGATCCTTCATCCTCATCTCCCAGGCCCCGGAGGGCATTGAGGAAGGATGATTTCCCAGCTCCTGACTCCCCTGTGATCGCAATGTTGAGCTCAGTTTTTTTAAGCATATCGTCAGACCTCTGCAGCACATACGCTGCTAATGAGAGGTCTCCTGTTTCGATGGCAGCCTTGATCTCATCAGTTTCCTGCTCGGACAGACCAGGCAGTGTATTTCTGTGTTTTGTAAATACCTTACCGAAGATATCTTTTAGTTGTTCCATCGTCCTATGGAAAAGAAAACCCACCCAAAATTAAGTGTCGGTCTTAGTCTGTTTCCTCCCACAGAAGAAGTCACCCAGAATTGTAACATGCAGTAAATAAAAAAGAGTGTTACACAGCGGACAGTACACTAGACTGGGACTCAGTTTCCCCATCTGTAAAATGGGGATAATGAAAAGCGCTTTAGACCTACAGATGGAAAAGCATGATGGAAAAGCCAGGTATTATTATTTATCATACGTGTCCCATACTTCCCGTGGGGCTGGCACGCTCTCCCCTTTACCCAGCACCTCTGAGAGCCGACAGTTCTTGTCCAGCTCCTGACCCGAGCCAGGCTCCCGGCCACCCCCAGCGTAGCCTGTTTGCCCTATTTCCCTGCACCACCCGCCAGCTGCTGGGCCTCCCCCTTTGAAACACCCCGTGTCAACCCCCACAGCCGGCCCAGAGTTGGGATTAAGCTTCAAGCTGCTGCTGCAGACGGATGTGTAGAGTCTCTCCCTTCAAATCCTCCCCATGCTGGTGTCCCCTCTGCTGCCTCCCCGGTCAGGGGCAGGGACCCACAAGTCCCCACCTTTCCCATGCAGTACCCAGCCATGGGACAGGGCCTCCAGGCTCGCCCTTCCTGCCCATTCCCCCCGATTCGGCTGCTTCAGGTCAGAGCTGCGCAGTAGGAGATACAGGAGGAGGATTCAGCTTTGCCCCTCCAAAGTCCCGTGTCTCCATGTGCCCCCATCTCTGTGCCCCCTTCCAAAAATGCCCTCGCTGACTCCATGTCAGTCCCTGCATCCTCCTCCCTGGTCCTCAGCCCTGACAATGCCTGCCCCTCCAGGCCCCGTGGCAAGAAGGTTCCATGTGCTGCTACTGCCACAGGCTACCGAGCTCAGCGCTGGATCTCACGGTACGTCCACCCCTCTCCTCACCTCACAGTGACAGCGCAGCCCCCCTGCTCCAGCGCCTCTGTCCTTCCTTCAGCCCGGCTGCACCTGCCCCAGCCAACGAGGTGTGTGTAGATGGGGGCTGGAATTCAAAACTGGAACTCAGCGCAAACAATGACATTCTTTTCAGGTTCCGGCACCACCCTTGCTCAACAAATTCCAGTGGGTCCTGCCAGTTTCAGGGAGGCTGTTAAGGTGGCTACCGACCTCCTAACCCCTGTGTTCACACCTCACAGTCCACACGGTTCGGCTCTGACCTGCCACATGACCTACTGCCGTGGTCAGTGGCCTCCATTGTTTGCAGCTGTCTCTTCTACAGCGAAGAGGCCTAGCTGCTCTCTTCGTTGAGCCTGAAAGCGAGCGCTGGGCTTTGTTGGGGAGCCCTGGCTTCTATCCTCCTTGCTCTAACCACTAAACATCACTCCCCTTTGTACACAATCCCACTCGGGGTGGCTCTATGTATTTTGCCGCCCAAGCACAGCAGTCAGGCAGCCTTCGGCGGCATGCCTGCGGGAGGTCCACTGGTCCCGCGCCTTCAGCGTACCCACCGCCGAATTGCCGCCGAAGCTACGGGACGGGCAGACCTCCCGCAGGCATGCCGCCCTCACACCGACCGTCAGGCCACCCCCTCGCGGCTTGCCACCCCAGCACGCGCTTGGAGTGCTGGTGCCTGGAGCCACCCCTGATCCCACTAGTGTCTGGCACCCGTTGCCCTACTGGGGAAGCAACGCTGTCATCGATATTCAGGGTGAAAGCTGGATCAACGCTGTGAGAGCCGGGGCCAATTGCTGCCAGGAATCCCGGCACCAGTCAGTGCAACTGCCCTGAACGCAGCGAAGGCCACTGGAGCGAATGCCACTGAACAAGAAAACACAAGTCTTTGGGTGATAACACACCACATACAATGACACTTCAACAATATCTACGTCTCCCGCAGACCTAAACTAGCACCTCCCCGAACGGCGTTAGCTGTGACCACGGGAACCCTCGTCCGCTGGCATGGCTGGGTCTGCACTGGGGCTTTTGTCAGCAGAGCTACGTCAGCCAGAGGTGGGATTTTTTCATGTCCTTGACTCATGCTCAGACTGTGTGTCATGGGTTTTCTCTGCAGTCTACCCACAGTGTGTCCCGAATGGCGCTTGCCCATTGACTGTCGCAGTGGAGGTGGAAAGCTGGCAGAAGCAGATCTGAGCACGACCCTGAGAAGATCCAGGAGACAGAGCCTCTGGAGCAGAGATCTCACTGTAGTCGGGCTGGGGGCATGTGTAGTTTATTGGACATGCAAATGCTAGACAGGTGAGAGAGGTGCCATTTGAGTCGTAAACATCCACAGAATCTTAATTTTAGTGGTTTCCCCTCTGCAGTGTGTGTGGGGGAATCACTGCCCCCGCCCCAGCTCCAGGTGCTCTGGTTGGTGGAAATTTTGATAATACAGTGTCACTGGAAGTGGGTCGATTTGGGTATCACTCAGAAACCCTTTCCCCCAGACACAATGTGAGCAACCATGACAAGCCTAAAATAATTATCTAGCTTCATTGACTCATAGCAGTAGGACTGGAAGGGAGGTCGCTAGGTCATCTGGTCCCGTGCTCTGCGCTGAGGCAGGACGAAGCTTTATCATTCTAGACCATCCCTGACAGGTGTTTGTCCAACCTCTTCTTAAATACCTCCAGTGATAGAGATTCCACAACCTCCCTAGGGAATTTGTTCTAGTGTCTAACCACCCCTGACAGTTAGGAAGTTTTTCCTAATGTCTAACTGAAATCTCCTTTACTACAATTTAAGCCCACTGCTTCTTGTCCTCTCCTCAGTGATGAAGAACAATTTATCACCCTCATCTTTGTAACAACCTTTTACGTTCTTTAAACCTTGTATCATGTCTCCCATCATTCATCTCTTCTCCAGACTAAACAAATCCAGTTCTTTCAATCTTCCCTCATAGCTCATGTTTTCTAGACCTTTCATCATTTTTGTTGCTCTTCTCTGGACATTCTCCAATTTGTTCTTATCTTTCCTGAAGTGTAGTGCCAAAAACTGGACACAGTCCTCCAGTTGAGGCCTAATCAGTGCTGAGTAGAGCGCAAGAAAGACTGCTTGTCTCTTGCTTACAACACTTCTGCCAATACATCTCAGAATGATATTTGCTTTTCTTGCAATAGTATGACATTGTTGACCCATATTTCGTTTGCGATTGACAATTGATTCTTCCTTCCTCAGTGGAGTACTTTGCATTTGTCCGCATTGCATTTCATCCTGTTTATTTCAGACCATTTCTCCAGTTTCTCCAGATCATTTTGAATTCTAATCCTGCCCTCCAAAGCACTTGCAACCCCTCCCAGCTTGGTGTCATCTGCAAACTTTATAAGTGTACTCTCTGTGCCATTATCCAAAGCATTTATGAAAATATTAAATAGACCCAGATCCAGAACAGATCCCTGTGGAACCCCACCCGATAGGGCCTTCCAACTTGACTGTGAACCATTGATAACTACTCTCAGAGTATCGTTTTCCAACCAGTTGTACATCCACAATAATAGATTCTTCTAGGCTGTATTTCCCTAGTTTGCTTATGAGGAGGTCATGTGAGGTGGTGTAAAAAGCCTGTATATTCTAGGAAATGTTTAAAAATCAGTGTTGATTTAATTATACTTTAACACAAGTCAAACATGCAGCCCTCACACATTTAAATTGTGGCCCTCGGCTGGCAGTGCGGTGTTAGCAGTTAACACTCGGAACATGAGACCTGCTGAATGTCTGTAATGTTACAGATCCCTGCCTGTGGAGAGAGAGCTTCAAACTGGTTTCTCATCACCAGTAAAACAGAAACGGTTCAGTGGTGCAGATTATCAGCTTTGCGTATTATGCCAAAAGGGAAAGTGCTTGAGATGTCAGCATCCAGCCAGAAATAACCGGCCAGATGCTGGAAATTACTGGACTCCATCCACAAATGGTATAGACACAGTTACATAACAGACATGTAACATAAGACTGCCTGGCCGATTTGTGAACTAGGAAACTGCCCGCTGTTGTTTATTTATACTGTGTCCAGAGAAACTGGCCTTTGTACACACCTGCAACATACCCACTTATCCCCCTTCACTCCTACCTTCACACTCTCCTCTGCCATCGTGCCTACAAACAGCTTGACATGGTTATGGAGCAGGGGTGCTCAGATCCCTCCCCCATCTTTCATGCTAACTGGTGTTGTGCAGATAATCAATTGCTCAGTTTGCTGATGGCTCAGAAAAAGATCTAAAGGAAACATTTAAACTTTTCGGGGCATTTTTAGGGGTTTTTTGGGGTGTGACTGAAGCAATTCGCTGAAATCCACGTGCGTTCGCTAAGTGTTTCAGTCAAACCAAATCTGTATTTGTCGACAACATTGTGGCAGAAGCATTTCACCCAGCGCTAACGCTGTCTGATATTGTCTTATTGTTTCCTCCATCTGTCTCCAGCTTTCATCACTCGTCTTATACTCAGGTTGTCACAGCTCTTTGGGGCAGGGACCAAATTTTTAGTCTGTGTTTGTACAGCACCTAACACAAGGGTGTCCTGGTCCGTGGCTGGGGCTCCTGGGTGCTACCATAATACACCTAATAAATAGCAATAATCATGTACAGCTCCTAGCTCAGTGGGATCCTTCGTGGGTGCTACCCCAATAAATATAAGTATAAACCCAAATATTCTCATGGAAAGTGTCTTCTTTCCTAAATTTCCCCCTCTCTCCTCCCACTCCCAGGAAAATTGAATACTGATTTTTGGCTGGAATCTGAAATTTTTTCAGTGTTTGGTAGATTTAGGCTGAAGGATTTCAGGGGACCGGGAGGCATTTTTTTGGCTCATTTTCAATTTTTGATGAACATTGAATTTTCCACTGAAAATTGAGGCAAACCAAACATTTTCTGCAGAACCCCTCTCCATTTCCCAACCAGCTCTCACCGAGAACGATGCAGCCACCATCGGTGTCAGTCACCTTTTGGTGTTGAGTCACCTTTTGGTTCCTTAGACAAAGCTTCCCGGAGCACAGTTGTTGTTGTTATCTCTAAAGAACTGTTTGTTTAGTGGGGGCAGCTCCCAAAGTTGGCACGATAAGCCCCATGGAGTGCCAGCGACGCTAACCAAAGAATGCACAGGTCTATTTATAGCTACACCTACGTTTAAATATAACTCCAGGTGTTGACTTGCTGAATGGATGATGTGAGTGTGGTACAGAGGCCGTGTGACCTAGTCAATAGGAAGTCTGAGTGGGAGTCTGGGTACTATTCCTGGCTTTGAGCAGGCAGCCAGGACTCCTGGGTTCCTCCTGTGGTATTGGGAAGGGAGTGGCCTTGTTGCTGGGGAATGGGAGTCAGGACTCCTGGGTCCTGTTTTCAGCCCTGGGAGGGAAGTGGGATGAAGTGGTTAGAGTAGGGGGGTAGCTGGGAATCAGGATTCCTGTGTTCTATAGCAAGGGGTGAGGGATCTAGTGGTCAGAGCAGAGCGGATGGGAGCCAGGACTCCTGAGTTCTATCCCAGCTCTGGGAGGGGAGTGGGGTCTGGTGGGTTAATACAGGAGAAAGGGGACCTGGGAGTCAGGACTCCTGGGTTCCGCAGAGAGGGGACTATGGTCTAGTGATTATAGCGTGGGGGAGGGGAGAGACGGTCAGCATTCTTCAAATCTACTCCCAGCTCGACCACTGACTCTCTGCACCACTCAGGAAAAGCCACACGGTGGGCTAGACTCAGCCTTGCAAAGCTCAGCTTTGACATGTCCAGGTTCCCCATGCAATGCACGGGGAGAGGAGGCCTGAGAGTGGGACCCACAGAAGCCAGCCTGCTGAGCGGTGGAAATGCCGAGGATAGGGGTGTGGCCTAAGGGAGTTAGGTACCTCCCTCTCCATGGGATTCACAGCCAGGAGCCCTCTCCTGGGTCGCGTTACCCAGAGGGCACAGGCTGAATTGCTACCACACACCCCAGCACTTAGCTCCCAGAGTGAGTCTGTGGGCCAGAGCAGAGAACCTGGGGCTAAATCTTTGGAGCTAGTTACCCCCAGAGCTAAGCTCTGGCCCCGGGGGATAGGTCCCTCCAACCTGTCTGTGCACCCCAGGGCATTACACTTGGGTGCCCAGTCCCTTGACTTCTGGACATTGATTCACTGCCTCTGTGCAATCAACATCCCCCCGTTCACTAGCTTCCCCTCAGTTCAATCCTCTCCTCAGCCCCGGCGCTTAGTCGTGTCTGGAGTAAAACAAATAGACGTTTATCTGATATAGCTTAAAAATAAAGATTTCAATAGAGGCAAGTCTAAGGATCGGACCCAAACGCTTACAGATAAAAGCAGAATGTAAAACCCCACCTAGAGCCTAAACTGATTAACAGGATCCTCTCCTATCTAATAGGCTGTTTCTCACCCAAAGGTCAGGCCGTACACTGCTCGTCCCGGCGAGCTCGCTGGGATCCGCTGCTCGTGAGCCACCCCCGCTGGCAGAATGTTACCTCCACAATGCTCTGAAATCTAGTCAATGATTTATACAAAGTGAAACAACTTCACCAGGAGAGATGGAGAGAGATTACTAGTTTGGTTGATGAAAGTAACAGTGTTGACGTCATATAATTTGGCTTGGCAGAATTCCATTTTTATTTTTTTATAATTTTCCTGGATAATATTCGTGTTTATTTTTAAGCATTTCGCCCCCAATTTTTATTAATCAAAATGTTAACATTTATCAGGAAATTATGTGGGGTGGACTCAGACAATAATTATTTCATAACAGTAGCTGCTGAGATTCAAAAAGTTAAAGCTTAATAACCCATTAAAACAGGGATGGTCACTATCCGCATCCCCTGTTGAAATATATGAAGTAAATAGCCGTAAATCAAACCCGAATAAGTTCTCACAGAGCATTTTTCTGACTTTGCCTGTCTGTACATTTCGATTACCATGGATGGGAATAATTTTTTATTGGGTTGTGTGTGTGTGTACAGTGAAATCGATACTTACCAACATTTACTCATAAAACACTAATCTTTTAAAGTGTAAACATACCCCGACTTCTGTAAGGCATCTGACCTGGTACTGCATGGCATTTAGTTTTAAAAATGTTAGAATTATACAAAATTAACATGGCAAACATTATATGGGTTAAAAAGTTTCTAGCGAGGTTCCCCACCAGGATCGGTTCTTTGACCTACGTTATTTAACATTTTTATCAATGCAGAAAGCATAAAATCCTCACTGTAAAGTTTGCAGATGACACACAGATGGGGGGAGTGGAAAATGAAGAGGAGAAGTCACTGATACAGAGCGATCTGGATCACATGACAAGCTGGGCACAAGCAGACAACATGTGTTTCAATATGGCTCAATGTCAATGTGTGCAGCTAGGAACAAAGGTTTGCAGGTCATGGTGGATAATCAGCTGAACACAAGGTCCCAATGCGATGCTGTGGCCCACAGAGCTAATGCGATGCTGGGACAGAATGTACCCTGTGTTCACTGTCGTAATTATCTTTGCATAAAGCGAGCCTTGTGAGGTATCATTTGACAACTCATAACCTGCTGGTCATTATTATCCTGGTAAAATGTGGGTGGCAACATTGCATGCAAAGGTATAAGATTCCACTGGATGGTGCTGTTAACACATGTTCCAAACACAGCCCTGCCCAAACAGTTGGTGAACAGGTCAGGACTTAAACTGATCTTAATGAGAGAGGGGGACTGAGACATAGTATGGTGGGAGGTTCTCCCACAACTGCTGTTGCATCTTTCTCTGAATCTCCAGTGCTGGCCACTGTCAGATAAAGATACTGATGTAGATGGATGTCAGCTCTGACCCCATCTGGCAATCCCTACATTCCAGTGATGAATTTGAGGATCTGATTATTTTATTTGGTGCACTTTCAGGGGCAAAGCTTAGGATCTAACCTACCTCTAGACCTCTGGTCTTGCCCAGTGCCCACGTAACACATCAGCACACGCTGCTCCTGGGCATAGGTGGGGTTTGACTTCTGAATTTGGGAGGGGGCGAGGGCTTCGTAAGTACAGCTCTGACTTTTGAATTTACCGATTATTAGTGGTAGTTAAATTAGAATGTACTTGAAATCACAGACACTTTTTGTATTCATTAGTTCATTGCCCTTCATTTTTTGTTTTAATTATTTGACATGTTTACCAGTGTGACAGTCCCAGACCAGTGGGGTACAGGAGTCTGGTAGAGGGCAAATATACTGGTCACTGGATGAGTAGTTTTCTGTTCCCTGAGTGACCAGAGCAGGGGCTGCACTAGAGTAATCAGGAACCTGCTAGAACCAGTTAAGGCAAGCAGGCTAATTAGGACACCTGGAGCCAATTAAGAAGAAGCTGCTAGAATCAATTAAGGCAGGCTAATCAGGGCACCTGGGTTTTAAAAGGAGTTTAAAGGAGTTCACTTCAGTTTGTGGTGTGAGTGTGAGGAGCTGGGAGCAAGAGGTGCAAGGAGCTGAGAGGGTGTGCTGCTGGAGGACTGAGGAGCACAAGAGTTATCAGACACCAGGAGGAAGGTCCTGTGGTGAGAATAAGGAAGGTGTTTGAAGGAGGCCATGGGGAAGTAGCCCAGGGAGTTGTAGCTGTCATGCAGCTGTTACAGGAGGCACTATAGACAGCTGCAGTCCACAGGGCCCTGGGCTGGAACCCGGAGTAGAGGGCGGGCCCGGGTTCCCCCCAAACCTCCTAATTGACCTGGACTGTGGGTTCTTCCAGAGGGGAAGGTCTCTGGGCTGTTCCCCAACCCACATGGTGAATCTCTGCGGCAAGAAAATCCGCCAATAAGCACAGGACCCACCAAGATAGAGGAGGAACTTTGTCACACCAGCTACCACTAAACACTTTGATGTAACTATGACTCACATGTCCCTAGTTTTAGGGATACATAAGCATTGTCTTACTATAGAAATAGACCGGTCTCTAGTCATTCACTCAGCTGTCTGATGTACAGTCATTTCCAGCGCTATAGGAATGGTGTGAGCAGCTGGGCCAGTTGCTTAATGGCTCAAGTGTGGTGTGGGCTTGTGAAGGCTCCCAAATGTTTAGGTGATGGTTGAAATGAACAGTATATAGTAACAAGGGTGGGGTTTTTAACCGTGCTGCGCATTAGAGCTGGGTGGGTAATAATTTTCCCATACCAAATCAGGCCAAAAATTTGAAATCTCAAAAAAATAAAAATCTGAAAAAAAATTCAGGTTGGAATTGAAATGCTTTATTTTGATCTATTCAAAAATCTTTATTTCGATTTCAACCTTTTCCCCCCTTTTACATTGTTTTATGTAATTTACTTTCATTTAGAAACAAAAAAAAAATAGTTTTGAATCAAAAAACCCCCTTCATTTTAGAAAGGTCAAAGCAGGACATTTCAACAGTTTTGAAACTTTTTTCTAAACAGAAAACTCACTGAAACTGACCCCTTCCTGCAAAACAGTTTGGTTGGGATGAATTTGAAAAACCCGTCCCAGCTCTACCTTCCTCAGCATTGGCCTTGCTTGGCTCCCTTCCAAGCCAGTGGGCAAAAGTGGTCAGCCCTGGCTTAACTCTGTTCTCACTGAAGTTTAGGGCTGGGCACTTTGAAAATCTTGCCCTAGACATCTGTTCACATTCTGTGCCCTTAGTAAAGAAGCTAGGATAAGATTTCTCCCAGAAGGGGTCATGGATTCTTAGCAGTGTTTGTGCATTTCCTGCTGTATGCTCAGTTCCCTCTCCACACCCTGGAGCTTAGCATGAGGGAAGGACTTGGCTTTGTTTTACTCTCGAATGGCAGTTTCATTAGTATCTGAATAGTTAACAACAGCGAGACTGTAGTGTTGAAGACACCAATAATCTCATATCTAGGGTCCTGTCCAAACTGCCACGTTTGACATCATGGTTCACTGCTAACTAGGGTCAGCAGCAGATGGGGAGTTCCATGTTTGACACCTGGTGCTTATGAAAGTCAACGTCAAAGCTCCCTTTGACTTCACTGAGCTTAGCGGTGCAGGACCAGGTCCCGATGTCGGTGATGGTCAGTTTCCGTAGTATAAACAACACCCACAGGGGGAGGCAAAGCGTGAAAGTTTAAAAAAAGGGTCAAAAACCTGACTATGTAGTAAAACCCTGTTTCTCCGAGCCTTTATTCCCTGGTTCTGCAGATTAACTGAATCACTACAGGAAAACAGTATGGGTCAGCCCTGGGTGGAGTCCCCAGTGCCTCAGTGTGTCAGGGATGTTGCCCCCAGTGTACAAGTGGAGTGTAATAATGGGAGTGTGGGCTGGGGAGGGAAGGGGATGGGGCTGCCCCGATCCAAGGTTTTGTGGCTGGGAGGAAGCACCCAGTGAGGGTGGGATCGGCGCCGGGAAGGCAGTGGGGGGCTCAGGGAGTTGCCTGCGTTTGCAGCCTGTGCGTGGAAAGGCTGCAGGCTTGGAAAGCTGGGGGTGCTGTGGAAATGTCCTGCTGTGGTGGGGATGGTGGGTGTCTCCATGGTTACAGTCCTTCTGTGGCAGGGTCTCTGTGGTTGCCGTGCAGCTAGGTGGGGGTCTCTCTGTGGTTAGTGTCCTCCTGGGCCTGGTCTCCATGGTTAGAGTGGGGCGGGGGCTGGGAGTCAGGACTCTGGGTTCTATCCCCTGCTCCAGGAGGGGAATGTGATCAAAAGAGGCACAAGGCTGGACTAGGCAGTAAAGATTGAACTCCCTTCTCTCTCCTACAAGGATTCCTCCAGGGCAGATGGTCACACAGGGAGGAGGAATAGGGAGGCTGGGGGTGGGTGGGGTTTTTAAATTTGTTTTCTGCTGCCTTAGCCATTACGGGTCATGTTTCCAGCTTGGCACCATATTAACATTGGAAAAAAAAATTTAGCTGAGATTCTCACATCATCACCTGACTCCTGGAGCTGGGACTTTCAGGAAAACACCAACTATTGCAAGACTTGTGATGCAAGCATCAGAGCTAGTAATGCTGTTGTATTTAGATTTGCATTGTGTTTCATCTGGTATCTCTGAGGCAGGGAGAGGGGGCTTCTTGTGTGACTTTGAATCAAACAAATGTATAAAATACAGGGATATATCCAAATTAATCACTGAATGTAGAAATTGCCAGATTGGATCAGACCTGAAGTCCATCGAGTGCAGTCTTCTCTCTCTGACCATGGTCAGGACCAGATGATCGAGAGGAAGGGTAAGAACCCCACTGTAGCAAATGTGGGACAACCTGTCTCCCTCAAGCCATCCCTGCCTTGGTCTCTGTGACGGGGCAGAGCGGCCCCACACTGGTACAGCAGGGGTTAGCCCTTCTCTCCTAGCAGAGGAAGCCACGCCCTGGAAGCTCTGCTGGGCATGCTCCAACTGGAGCACAGGTATAAAAGCCGGCAGACCAGCTCAGTCGGGGCTGACCACTGGAGGAGAAGGACGCACGCCGCTAGCTCCTGCAGAGTGAGGGCCTGTGAGCCAAGACCCGGGAGGCAGCCAAGCTGAGGCACTACCTGAGACCCCGACGGAGGGCGTCACCGGGGAGGAACAGACTGGAGGACCCCTTGCCGCAGAGGAGCTGGTATTCATGGTAGGAAGTGACCCAGGGGAACCATAAAGATAAACAGCATTAAAGCTGTATTAACACTCGGCATGTTGCGGGTGGATCCCCGCCGAGCGAGTGGCAAGGAAAGCTTGCCGCTACCAGGACCCTGGGTCGGGGCTCGGTGGAGTGGGCGGGCCTAAGTCCCCCTACACCCTGACCCCCGAACCATGAGGGATATTATATGGACTCTGGCCGATAGGCCGCGCTACCCCGCTTGTAAGGGGATTTCTATGGACTCTGGCCGCTAGGCCACGCTACCCCACTTGGAAGGGGGTTTCTAGGGTCTCTGGCCGCTAGGCCACATTACCCCCCTTGGAAGGGGGTTTATAGAGACTCTGGCTGCTAGGTCATGCTACCACGCCAGATAGGGGCGATAGTAGGGAGAGGAAGGCCGAGAGGCTGTAACAGACCGCTCGCAGAGGGGCGGCCACAAGGATTATAGAGTGGTGAGGCGCCGAGTGGTGAGGTGCCAACATCCCATCCTACCCCTGCCCCAAGGGGGCGCTGCAGTGACAGGCCCGCCACAGTCTCTAATAGTTAGAGATCGGCATAAACCTGAAGCTGGAAGTTTAGTGTCCCCACCAACATTTTTCATTATGATTCATTACGACAACTCTGGCTGTTCATGAAATCCAACCAATTATCCAACCTCCTTCCTAGATATAAATATCCAGTCCAAATATCCAACCTGCCGGGCTGGAGTCCAAGCCCCTTAATCCCTGTTTTCCTAAGAGCAATAAAGCTCAGATGCACAAAGTGTCAGATTAAATTCTACAGCAGTTTATTGAAGGATAAATGCACATCTACAGGGTTTGGAATGACTATCAGATCACAAGCAATGAGTACACGGAGCGGTGAGATTGAATCCACATTGGTTACCGAGTATGGAACATTGAGCAAATCAACAGCGACAGGTTGATACGTAGCATAACCCAAACTAATTCTCATGAGAACCCCAAACACCCCATGATTACAAACCCAGCACCTCAGCTCAGTCTGAGCGGGGTCGGTGGTTCCCAGGCAAATCTAAACTCAGCATCAATCAAGCAAATCAGGGATTAAACGCATCAGCAGTAGCTCAACCCACAGCTCAGGGTTGTCAATTGCAGAGGTGAGATTCTCATTGACTATTAAGCCTCTGATACAGGTTTAGCAGCCAGATGCTTCCAAACCCTGCTCAGGGTACAACTTCGTTACAGGGTTAATAACAGCCTTGAGTTTCAGCACCGCAGCCGGAGAACAGAAACTTTAGCCAACCCCTGGGGAGAGGCTGGGTAAATGGTCTTTCTGAGGTTGCTGACAAGCAGCTTGGGGCGCTCTGGAGGTCCCAACACTGGCTCTGGAGTCTAGGGGAGGTGGCCAGCAGCGCCCCAGCTCCCAAGGAAGGTGGCCAGACGAGAGGTCTGGCCCCAGGAGTGGTTTAGAAGCCCCAGAGTTAGAAACTGGCAGACTCATCCCAGATCTAACACCCCTCTGATCAACATGGCTCTGCCGACTGAGCCCCAGTGTAGACGCAGCTATGGTGACGGAAGAAACCATCACTCAGGGAAGTGGTGACCTACAGCGAAGGAAAAACCCTTTCCCTGTGCATGGGCTGCATCTACGGTTCTACGTCGCCATAGCTACGGTGATGTAGCTGCGCTGATATATTGTCTCTGTAGTGCAGACCGACCCGTAGGCCATGTCTGCACTTTGGGTGGTCCCGTCCTGCAGCTGTAGCGCTTTCCTACGTCATCCATGGATGTCGTTAATCCTCTTTTCCAACAGACAGGAGCTAGGTTGACAGAAGAATTGTTGTGTCGATTTAGCCGCATCTACCCGGGGTTAGGTCGACCTAATTGCAGTGTTCAGAGTGTGACATTTTTCACAGCCCTGTGCAATGTAGCTAGGTCAATCTAATTGTTAAGCATAGGCCAGGCCGTAGTGATGCTGAGAATTCACACCTCTGTCTGGTGCTATTAGTGACACAGGTGAGGAGCGTGTGTTTAATATGGTATTTCATCGGACAGTGTCCCCTTAAGCTTTTCCATCCTGGGGGATGATTAACAGACATGGCCGAAGCTGGGAATTTGACCTCAGTTTTGCCTGGTTCCAGTCTTATTAAAAATCATCTTCATTTAAAAGAAAAAAAATAGCTGTTCCCTCCCGTCCCCAAATCTTAGTCCATCTTTCTCTCGTCTGTTGCATTATATGCACATGTGCCGGAACTAGAGATGGGGGGGAGGGGGGGCACCTCACTCCCTGGCTTGAAGTGGTTTCCATTATATCCAGGGTTTACAGTTCAATGGCTCTCAGCACCCCACTATATAAATTGTTCCAGTGCCCCTGTACATGTGAGAAGGAAGGAAACACCCCCTTCTCTGTACTCGGATCCAATCCCCACTTGCCTTGGGGTTGGTGTCAGACATGTTGCTCTTTTTTTGTCTAGCCCCTGTAAGTGAAGTAGGTCCAGCCCGCCCCGCCACTTCTGTTCCAGAATAGGAGCTCCCAGTTGGGCCAATTAAGGTGGTGGGGCTGCTCCTGGGGTGATACAGGTCTGAGAGGGCATGTCTACACTGCATGGTAAACCTGGGTCTCTGGGACGCGAGCTTGTGAACTCTGTGTTCGAAGCCTGTGCATGAGCATCCACACTGCACTAGAAATCTGGGTTTACAAGTGCTGGACCCGGTCTCAGGGCTGTGCTAGTGTGTCCACACTGTACTACGCAGAGCTTCTGATTGAGGTCTTCAGCATGAGCTGTGTCCACACTGCAGAATGACAGGGCTTGGACCCGAGACTCAGAGGGACTCGGGTTCTGACCCACCCCCCCAGCAGCATTCTAGGACCCATTCCCAAGTGCTCACTGACCTGAGTCAGGCTGATTTGGCTGTGGAAGGAAGCGGGGCTGAGGCTCAAACTTGAGTCTGAGCCAGCCTTAGCTCCCAGAGTGGACAGACCCTAGAGAGATCCTCTGAGGAGGGACTGGCTGAGAGAGAGCCAGGAAGCAGGAGCAGCAGGACTGCCAGAGACCCCTGGGAGGAGAGGCTGTGAAAGTCGGCAGTGGAAGGTTGAGCTGAAAAATGGTTTTGTCTCTTGGTTTGTTTACGTTTGGGAAAATCAAACTGCAGGAAGGAGACCGGGGCTGCGGCAGTTTATCCTGGGAAGCCGGGGGAAAGCTCTGCCTTGCGACACTGTTATTAGTTATTCTCTGCTCCCTCCAAAGCCTTTTTCAGGACTCGTTGAGCATCTTCTGCAACTTCATCCAAAAATGTATGTAGCACTTCAAAGGTGACACTGTACGATCTCTTTGCTGCTATCCCAGTGCCAATCAGTGGTACCACACTGATAAAATATTTAACTGTCATCATACCTTCCCCTGTAGCCTCTCTGAGACGCTTCAAAGCCTCTTCTCTTGTTATATCTTTGGCCAGAGGGGACTTTATCTCAGACTTCAGCTCAGCAACAGACTTCCCAACCTGCCTAGCAAGTGATTCGATGGAATCATCCACCAGGCCAAAGCACTTGCAATACTCTCTCATGTTCTCCACCAAGATGTCAACATCGCACTTAACCGAGAGATATGGGAGAGGAACAGCAGCGAGAGCGCACGACTTCAGGGCTTGTTTCCAGATCTGTTCCTGCAGGGCCTTCTGTTTCTCTTTCAAGATTTCTTCAGAGGTTCTGGGCAGGGCACAGATGAGAACGTGTCTTCTGTGAGTGTCAAGATCATTTGCCAAAACCTCCTGCAGTAGGGGAGAATCGTACTTGTCAAAGTCCCATCTCGACACCAGGAAAACTTGTGGGGAAATGATGCCTGCTTTTTGTAGCTGCACCATGCAGTCACTTCTGATTACATGTAGAGTTTTCTCCTCTTTAAAATCATGACTTTTTTTTTCATTAGCCAAGTCCACATCTACCTTGGTGCGGACAAAATAAAACTTCTTTCCCATCTTGTTGATTTCTTTGGCAAGGTGGCTATCAGTTTCTAGGAAGCGCCCGGCTGCGATGATGATGAAAAAATCATAGCGGTCAAGGCTCACATCTTCTGCATATGTTTCTGTTGGATAATTCGTTGTTCCGATCCCAGGAAGGTCCCACACAATCACATTTGGGTGAATGGGATGGTGGTAAGCAGTTGGATCCTTTGTTGTTTCTGTCAGCCCAATCTTAGCTGCAGCACTGTCATCATCATTCAAACTTCTTATGGCATTGATGAAAGACGACTTCCCAGAGCCTGAGTTCCCCGTGATGGCGATGTTGAGTTTGGTATTTCTTAGCAATTCATCAGACTTCTTCACCACAGAAATGGCTTCTGAGAGCTTCCCAGCTTTGACAGCGGACTGGAATTTTTCAGTTTCTTCCTCAGACAGACCGGGCAGTTTCCTGCCCCATTTTGAAAACAAATCAGCCCAGTGAGTTTTTGAATCTTTCATAAACCTGGGAAAAAACATAAATTCTAGTCAGGGTTAGGGGTTTTCCCTCCCAACAGCTATCTACTAACCCACGTCAATAGAGTCAGAGTCATAGAGACATAGTGATTAAGGCCAGAAGAGATGCCCCAGATCACCTAGTCCGACCCAATATATGTCCAGCTCACTAACCGCTCCAAGCACTCGCACACTAAACCCAACAGCCAAAATGAGACCAAAGCATTGCCACCCTCAGGAGACCAAATTATTGTGTGCCACAGGAAGGGATCAGGAGGCACCAAGCTGTATCTGTGGCTGGGGCCACTGGAGTAGCAAGGAACAGATAAAGTGAAAGAGACCCAGTAAAAAGGGATGCTCTTATTTCCATGTAACAGACTTATGGGGCTGGTAGGGAAGGAACTATTGGTCACAATGTGCAATAAATAAATAAAATAATCTAGAGTTTAAATAAACATTTGAGAACGTCCGAAGGAGAAAGCTTCATTTCAGCACACGTGCCACTAGGGGGTGCTGTGCTGGAGGGAGCAGGGTGGGGGCTCTCCCCTGGCAGGCAGGGCTGGCCCCAATGCCCCAGGGCAGTACTAGGGGGCCTGTGGTGCCAGGAAAAGCCTGAGAAAAAACTACAACCTATCCTGAAAGATGATCCCTCACTCTCACAGATCTTGGGAGACAGACCTGTCCTCGCTTACAGACAGTGCCCTAACCTGAAGCAAATACTCACCAGCAACCACACAACAAAAACACTAACCCAGAAATCTATCCTTGCAACAAAGCCTGATGCCAACTCTGCCCGCATATCTATTCAAGTGACATGATCATAGGACCTAATCACATCAGCCATACCATCAGGGGCTCGTTCACCTGCACATCTACCAATGTGATATATGCCATCATGTGCCAGCAATGCCCCTCTGCCATGTACATTGGCCAAACCGGACAGTCTCTAGGCAAAAGAATAAATGGACACAAATCTGACATGAGGAATCATAACATTCAAAAACCAGTAGGAGAAAACTTCAACCTGTCTGGTCACTCAATAACAGACCTGAGGGTGGAAATTTTGCAACAGAAAAGCTTCAAAAACAGACTCCAACGAGAAACTGCTGAACTTGAATTGATATGCAAACTAGATCCAATCAACTTAGGCTTGAATAGAGACTGGGAATGGCTGAGCCATTACAAACATTGAATCTATCTCCCCTTGTAAGTATTCTCACACTTCTTATCAAACTGTCTGTACTGGGCTAGCTTGATTATCACTTCAAAAGTTTTTTCTTGTACTTATTTGGCCTCTTAGAGTTGGTAAGACAACTCCCACCTGTTCATGCTCTCTGTATGTGTATATATATCTCCTCAATATATGTTCCATTCTATGCATCCTGTGACAAAGTTCCTCCTCTATCTTGGTGGGTCCTGCGCTTATTGGTGGATTTTCTTGCCTCAGAGATTCACCATGTGGGTTGGGGAATAGCCCAGAGACCTTCCCCTCTGGAAGAACCCACAGTCCAGGTCAATTGGGAGGTTTGGGGGGAACCCGGGCCTGCCCTCTACTCCGGGTTCCAGCCCAGGGCCCTGTGGACTGCAGCTGGCTATAGTGCCTCCTGTAACAGCTGCATGACAGCTACAACTCCCTGGGCTACTTCCCCATGGCCTCCTCCAAACACCTTCCTTATTCTCACCACAGGACCTTCCTCCTGGTGTCTGATAACGCTTGTGCTCCTCAGTCCTCCAGCAGCACACCCTCTCACTCTCAGCTCCTTGCGCCTCTTGCTGCCAGCTCCTCACACTCGCACCACAAACTGAAGTGAGCTCCTTTTAAAACCCAGGTGCCCTGATTAGCCTGCCTTAATTGATTCTAGCAGCTTCTTCTTAATTGGCTCCAAGTGTCTTAATTATCCTGCCTGTCTTAACTGGTTCTAGCAGGTTCCTGATTACTCTAGTGCAGCCCCTGCTCTGGTCACTCAGGGAACAGAAAACTACCATCCAGTGACCAGTATATTTGCCCTCTACCAGACTCCTGTACCCCACTGGTCTGGGACTGTCACATATCCCTCCCCGCTGCTCAACGCCAAGGGGTTGGGCATGTTGGGACGCCAGACAGTGCACATGTGACAAGCCATCGGCGTTGCCATGACGGCTCCCTGCTCTGTGTTGCACACGGAACTGGAAAGGTTGGAGGGATAAGAACCATCTGGTCACCTTTGTGTTCTTCTCCTTGTTCTGCTGCATCCATTGAAGAGGGGCATGGTCAGTCACGAGGACAAATCTGTGCCCGAGCAGATAGTAGCGCAATGTTTCCATGGCCCATTTTACAGCGAGGCATTCTCTCTCCACCACTGCATATTTTTGTTCCCTTGGAAGGAGTTTCCGACTGAGGTATAGAACTGGGTGTTCCTCCTCCCCGACCATCTGTGATAGAACGGCCCCCAACCCTACTTCCAATGCATCAGTTTGCAGGATAAACTCCTTGGTGAAATCAGGGGCTATCAGTACGGGGTTACTGCAGAGGGCAGTCCATAGGTCTGTGAATGCTTCCTCTGCTGTGTCAGACCATCTCACTAGATCAGGTCCACGGGCTTTCACTAGGTCTATCAGGGGGCTTGCCCTTGTGGCAAAGTGGGGGATAAATCGTCGGTAATACCCCACCACACCTAGGAACGCCCGGACTTGTTTCTTGCAACTTGGTCGGGGCCAATTTTGGATGGCCTCTAACTTGTTCACTTGGGGTTTTACCAAACCTTTTCCCACAATGTAGCCAAGATATTTGGCCTCTGTAAACCCTACAGCGCACTTGGCAGGGTTTGCTGTAAGGCCAGCTCGCCTGAAGGTATCGACGACTGCCTCCACCTTCTCCAGGTGGGTTTCCCAGTCTGGGGTATGAATGACCACATCGTCCAAGTAGGCAGCAGCATAACTGTTATGCGGGCGTAATAGCTTGTCCATGAGGCGCTGGAAGGTAGCTGGGGCCCCATGTAGTCCAAAAGGGAGGACACTATATTGAAAAAGACCCTCTGGTGTAGAGAACGCAGTCTTTTCCTTTGCGTCTTCTGCAAGGGGAATCTGCCAGTACCCCTTTGTCAAGTCTAGGGTATTCAAGTACCGGGCATTACCCAGACGGTCCACTAGCTCATCTATGCGAGGTATGGGGTACACGTCGAACTGGGATACTTCGTTTAGTCGCCGGAAGTCGTTGCAAAATCTTGTGATGCCATCAGGTTTGGGCACCAGCATGATTGGGCTGGACCACTGACTGTGGGATTCTTCGATGATCCCCAACTCCAGCATTATTTTTACTTCTGCTTTTATTTCCTCCCTTTTTGCCGCTGGCACCCGATAGGGCCTCATTGTTACTCTGGCCCCAGGGTTCGTGACGATGTGGTGATATGTCTTGGTTGTTCGACCCAGTTTTGTCGAGAACACATCTTGGTTCCGGAAGATCATCTCAGACACCTCATTCTTCTGGTCTGGTGTTAAATCGGGAGACACTCTCACCTGTTTGGAAGGCTTGTTTTCCTGGGTTAGGGCTTTTTGGACCGTTGTGCATGCCTCTTGTTCATGCCAGGGTTTCAGAAAGTTAACATGATAAATCTGTTCTTGTTTTCTGCGTCCTGGCTGCCGCACCTTGTAGGTTACTTCTCCCACGGGTTCAACCACCTCATAGGGCCCCTGCCATTGGGCCAGAAGCTTGCTTTCTGCCATGGGTACCAACACCATCACCCGATCCCCCGGTTGGAACTGTCGCACTTTTGCCTGGTGATTGTAATAGGTTCGCTGGGCCTCCTGTGCCTTCTCCAAATGTTCCCGTACAATAGGGGTAACCCGGGCTATCCGGTCTCGCATCTGCATTGCATGCTCTATTATATTTCTCCCCTCATTGGGTTCCTCTTCCCAGATCTTTGGCGATATCTAGTATGCCACGGGGGTGACGCCCGTATAATAACTCGAAGAGGGAAAACCCAGTTGAGCCCTGAGGTACCTCCCGGATAGCGAACATAAGGTAGGGTAGTAGGGTGTCCCAATGCTTCCCATCCTGACTTACCACCTTCCTTATCATAGCCGTGAGGGTTCGGTTAACCCTTTCTACCAACCCATCAGTCTGCAGATGGTAGACCAAAGTTCTCAGGGTATGTATATGGAGCAGTGTACAGAGGTCCTTCATTAGCTTCGACATAAATGGGGTTCCTTGGTCGGTTAATATCTCCTTTGGTAGCCCCATTCTGGCAAAGATCCCCACCAGCTCTTTGGCTATAGTTTTAGAGGCCGTGTTCCGCAGGGGGACGGCTTCTGGGTAGCGAGTAGCATAGTCCAAAACAACAAGTATATATTGGTGGCCCCGAGCCGTCTTCTCCAGGGGTCCCACTAGGTCCATGGCTATTCGCTCGAAGGGGACCTCTATGATGGGAAGGTGTACTAAAGGTGCCCTCAAGTGGGGACGGGGACAGTGCAGCTGACACTCCGGGCAGGAGGCACAGTACCTCCGCACTTCATGTACTCCGGGCCAGAAGAACCGTCGTAGGACTTGTGCCAGGGTCTTCTCTATCCCCAAATGCCCCCCAAAAAGATGACTATGAGCAAGAATTAATACAGCGTTCTGATGTTTTTGAGGTACTAGGATCTGCTGTACCTTCTGCCCCTGTACTGGTGCAACCCGGTATAAGAGATCCTTCTTCATTATGAAGTAGGGTCCTGGTCCCTGGATTTTCCCTTCCACCGGGACCCCATCTATTTCAGTCACCTCCTTCCTAATGTTGTCATACCTTGGGTCTTCTGCCTGGTCCCGTCCAAAATTTCCTCTCCCAGGGCTAATCTGCCTAAGATCTAGGGGCCCAGTCTCTGTTGCCTCTACTGGTTCAGAAGCATTAAGGTGGGGGTCAGACTCAGGTGCTTCTCCCTCCTGCGTGGCCTCCTTTTCAGCTGCGCGGGTCCGCCTACCTACAAGAGCGACCCTCTGGCTTTGGGTCAGTATTCGGGTTCCCAAGGCCTTAGCTGCCCTTCTTTCCCTTTTTGTCTTTCTACCCTGTCTGGGAGTGGAGAACAAATCTGGGGATATTTCAGAGAAGATTGGGGGTTGACAGTCTGCTGTAGATGCCTCACCAATTTTAGGGTCCCCATCTTTCTCCAATCCCCCTACTGGGAGTAAGTTTCCAAACCCTGGGAAGTCCCTCCCTATGAGCACCAGGTATGGGAGTTTAGGGACTACACCTGCTGCTACCTGAGTAGTGTTCCCTTGGATCTCGATTTTTACTGGGATGGTGGGGTAATAACTAACTGTCCATGGACACATGTTATCCCTGTAAGTTTAGCCTGTAGCAGCTGACTACGCTTCATGAGCTTCCCTGAGATAAGCGTGATAGCACTCCCCAAATCAACCAGTGCCGTGGTCCCTACCCCATTTAGTTTCACTGGTCTGGTATACATATGTGGGGTTAGTGAGACCCCCACAAGGTGGATTAGGGAGCATGGATCTGCCCAGTTCCCCAGGTTACACTGCATAGGCTCCTCAGCATCGGGACACTGTGAAGCTATGTGTCCCCACTCCCCGCAGGCATAACATCTGTATGGAGCCCTAGGCGTTCCCCGGTCTCTTGGTTTGGGCAGTCTAACATCACGATCCTCTTCTCCCTCAGTGCTCCGACTCTTTGTGGCCTCTGATGGGCCTTCAGCCTCTCTTTTTCCACCTTGGCCCTCCTGGTGGCCCAGTCACCCAAACTTTAGGGCTTGGTGCTGCTAGTTTAACCCGGGGTGCCTCTTCCTTAACTGGTCGGGTCAGCTCCCTCGCTGTCCTTCGCCTCTCTACCAGGGCAACAACCTCGTCATAGGTGGCGGGTTCGTTCTGGCTTATCCAGGCACAAAAGTCTGGTGGTAGTCCCCTCATGTATCGGTCAATGACCAGAACCTCTAGTATCTCTTCCGGACTCCGGGACTCTGTCTGCAACCACTTTCGTGCAAGATGGATGAGGTTATACAATTGGGACCGTGGGGTTTTGTCTTCCTGGTACCTCCAACCGTGATGCCGCTGGGCCTGCACTGCGGTCGTTACTGCAGATCTGGCCAGGATCTCTGCTTTCAGCTGGGGGTAGTCTGCTGCAGCCTCTTCAGGCAGATCATGGTAGGCCTTCTGGGCCTCCCCACACAGGAATGGGGCGAGGATGCCAGACCACTGATCTCGAGGCCAGGCCTCCCGTAGGGCTGTCCTCTCAAAGGCCCGAAGGTATGCCTCTACATCATCCTTCCGCGTCACTTTCTGCAGCCAATGGCTGGCCCGTATGAGCCGCGTCCCATCATGGTCACGATTCAGCTCTGTAAGGGACTTTACCTGGTTTACCAGTTCCTGCAACATAGCTCGGTCTTGAGCAGCCTGGTCCATCAGCAGGCGATTAGTCTCTTGCTGCAGCCGCACTGCCTCCTGCTGGGCGGCTGTGGCTTGTATCAGTGCCCGCACTACGTCATCCATTGTGATGAAAAAAAAAAAAACCCTCTCCTTTTTTGTTTTTAAATCACCCTCCTTCTTCTGCCGCGCTGTGCACACCAAGATCCCACCCGACAACAGTGTGACAAAGTTCCTCCTCTATCTTGGTGGGTCCTGGGCTTATTGACTGATTTTTCTTGCCTCAGAGATTCACCATGTGGGTTGGGGAACAGCCCAGAGACCTTCCCCTCTGGAAGAACCCACAGTCCAGGTCAATTGGGAGGTTTGGGGGGAACCCGGGCCCGCCCTCTACTCCGGGTTCCAGCCCAGGGCCCTGTGGACTGCAGCTGTCTATAGT
>NC_048321.1:13382015-13404074 GCF_013100865.1 Trachemys scripta elegans
CGGTAGCCACCTTAACAGCCTCCCTGAAACTGACAGTACCCACTGGGACTGGCTGAGTAAGGGTGGTGCCGGAACCTGAAAAGAATGTAGTTGTTTGCACTGAGTTCCAGTTTTGAATTCCAGCCCCCATCTGCACACACCTCGTTCGCTGGGGCAGGTGCAGCCGGGCTGAAGGAAGGACGGAGTCGCTGGAGCAGGGTGGCTGCGCTGTCACTGTGAGGAGAGGGGTGGACGTACCGTGAGATCCAGCGCTGAGCTCGGTAGCCTGTGGCAGTCGCCGTGCACGGGGCCTTCTTGCCACGGGGATTGTCAGTGGTCTGGTGGCGTAGGGACCGTGGTCTCCAGGGGTCACTGAGGGGTAAGTGACAGTAACATCTCAACTCCTCGGGGCAGGGCTAAAAGGGTGGGAACATTGTGCAAGTCTGGGGTGAGTTGAGTGGAATAGGCTGGTATTAAAGGGCTGTTTGAAAGAGGACCGGGATCAATTGTTCCCCATGGCCACTGAAGGCAGGGCAAGAAGCAATGGGGTTATATGCAGCAAAGGAGATTTAGGTTTGATATTAGGAATAACTTTCTAATGGGCAGTTCAACTCTGGAATCTGCTTCTAAAGGCGGTTTTGGGATCCTCACCACTGGAGGTTTTTAAGACCAGGTTGGACAAACCCCTCTCAGGGCTGGTCTAGATTTAGTTGGTCCTGACTCAGCGCGGGGGCTGGACTGGACGACCTCGCGAGGTCCCTTCCAGCCGGACATTGCTGTGGTTCTGTGCCAGTCTCAGCAGGGCGCCTGTGCCCCGCATGGAGCTGCCTGCCCCAGTGCCCAGCCCAGCCCCAGGGCGTTGTGGCCAGTCCTGTCCAGCAGCAGTTCAGGAAGCCGGTCAGCAGAGACCTGGTTCATCCTGGCTGTGACTCTGGTGCTGCCATTTTCCATGTAGCAGCCAGTCCCCCCCAAAGCACCTTGGCCCTATACCGCCGACATAGCACTGCCTGCCATTCTGTGCCAGGGCAGGGCTTGGGCAGATGGCATCAGGGGTGCATTTATGGGGTGCTGAATTTAAAAGTGAACATGCTGTCCCCACTGCACCTTGGACCCCCTCTGTGGTGTGCTCCAGGATGCCCTCTTAGGTCTCAGGCCTGCAGCCGACACCTCTCTCTGGGAAGGGACCGAGGCCGTGTTTCCCCAGTGACTAGGCAGATTTCTCAAATCAAGGTACTATTATTTTAGGATAAAAGCCTTACAGAGAACACACGTTAAATAAACAATACAACGTCTAAATGCACCAGGAGTTGCCCACCTTCCACTAGTGGGGTCTGGTACAGCCAAGTCCTTCCAACCCTGCAGGAGAGTTTGGTTCTGCCTTAGTGAAAGGGTCACATCTATTTGTTGGATCAAGGCCCCTCTGTCAGTTTAAACTCAGCCTTTTATACCAAGCAAAAAGCTTTCTTGGGCTCTGAGACCCAGTCTGAACCAGTTTGTGCAATTCTTCCTGTGGGGAGGGAGGGTACGTCTCTGGAGCTGTTTCCCTGTCCCAAGATTCATAGTAACCACTTCCCCACTGATTTTAGTTCCTGGCTGGTTCCTATACAGATAACTTTTACAAGGTGATAAAATAGGATCACAGAGATACAGATAATCATAAACTTAATCTCTATTCCCACTTTGGAGATTCCCCTGGTGTCCTACTCCCATTTGAGACTCTAGAAGACAAATAGTGACCATCCTTTCTTATCTCTATGTATAGAAACAGCCCCCCTCTTCCTATCCCACTGAGCATAGAGTAGGGAAATCTCCTTTAATCTCACTGCCCCACTGCTTTAGGCCGATTCCCCCGATTCCCCAGAATTGGGCCCCATGCCCACGCCTAAGAGGGCCCCGTGGCTTAGGCGTCTTTTTAATTTAAAAAAATTTTTTTACTCACCCAGTGGCGGTCCGGGTCTTCTGTGGCACTTCGGCGGTGGGGGGTCATTCACTGCCGCAGAAGACCCAGAGTGAGTGAAGGACCCCCCACCGCCGCTGAAGTGCCGCTGAAAACCCGGACCACTGCCGGGTATTTGAATCGGGCCCTGGAGTTCCTAAAACCAGCCCTGTCTGGGAGACATGATTTCCCTTTACGGAATCCGTGCTGGTTACAACCTATCACAGCATGATCGGCCAAGAGCTTCATCATTCTATTTTCAATACTTGTCTCAACCAATTACCCAAGTTTCTTTCACTTTCTACTTTTTTCACTCTTTTAGAAAGGGAGTGAAGGTGTATTTTACTCACTTTCTGTCAGTTTCCCTCCTTTTTCACCCACTTTTCCAGTGGGAAAAGACCAGCTCTACCTAACGACCTAACTAGTATTGTGGAGGGCGTCTGCTATAGACCCCCATACCAGGAGGATGAGGTAGATGAGTCTTTTTTCAGACAACTAACAGAAGTTTCCAGAACAAGGGCCCTGGTTCTCATGGGGGACTTCAATCACCCTGATATCTGCTGGGAGAGCAATACAGCGGTGCAGAGACAATCCAGGAAGATTTTGGAGAGTGTTGGGGACAACTTCCTGGTGCAAGTGCTGAAGGAACCAACTAGGGGCCGTGCTCCTCTTGACCTGCTGCTCACAAACAGGGAAGAATTGGTAAGGGAAGTAGAAGTGGGTGTCAACCTGGG
This sequence comes from Trachemys scripta elegans, assembly GCF_013100865.1. NCBI lineage: Eukaryota > Metazoa > Chordata > Testudines > Emydidae > Trachemys > Trachemys scripta. The sequence goes on from NC_048321.1 coordinate 13,384,665, forward strand.
CCGCAGTGACCATGAGATGGTCGAGTTCAGGATCCTGACAAAAGGAAGAAAGGAGAGTAGCAAAATATGGACCCTGGACTTCAGAAAAGCAGACTTTGACTCCCTCAGGGAACTGATGGGCAGGATCCCCTAGCAGGCTAATATGAGGGGGAAAGGAGTTCAGGAGAGCTGGCTGTATTTTAAAGAAGCCTTATTGAGGGCGCAGGAACAAACCATCCCAATATGGAGAAAGAATAGCAACTATGGCAGGTGACCAGCTTGGCTTAACAGTGAAATCTTTGGGGGGCTTAAACACAAAAAGGAAGCTTACAAGAAGTGGAAATTTGGACAGATGACTAGGATGGAGTATAAAAATATTGCTAGAGCATGCAGGGGTGTAATCAGGAAAGCCAAAGCACAATTGGAGTTGCAGCTAGCAAGGGATGTGAAGGGTAACAAGAAGGGTTTCTACAGGTATGTTAACAACAAGAAGAAGGTCAGGGAAAGTGTGGGACCCTTACTGAATGGGGGAGGCAACCTAGTGACAGAAGATGTGGAAAAAGCTGAAGTACTCAATGCTTCTTTTGCCTCGGTCTTCACAGACAAGGTCAGCTCCCAGACTGCTGCCCTGGGCATCACAGTATGGGGAGTTGGTGAGCAGCCCTCAGTGGTGAAAGAACAGGTTAAGGACTATTTAGAAAAGCTGGACATGCACAAGTCCATGAGTCTCAATCTAATGCATCCAGGGTTGCTGAGGGAGATGGCTGATGTGATTTCAGATCCATTGGCCATTATCTTTGAAAACTCGTGGTGACTGGGAGAGGTCCTGGACTATTGGAAAAAGGCAAATATAGTGCCCATCTTTAAAAAAGGGAAGAAGGAGTGTGACGGTGCTTATGAATGTATATATGACATAACTGGAATATGTTTTATGCTACCTATGCCATGTAATATATCTCTGTAAAGGTTATGATCTACTGAACCTATTCATCCTATTTGTATGCATGTGTCATTTTTGTAATCGAAGTTATGAATATTGGCTATGTAAAGCATTTGATCAGCTTCTTGAGACAGGAATGTGCAAGTTAAGTGCCCAATGAAGAAACACTTAATGAACAATGAATTTTGGAAGGCTCCAATCCACATAAGACATCTACTTGAGGACGTTCAAAGTAGCATGTGAACCATGGCTGCTACCTGTGAGTTCTGAGTCATGCATGGACATGTGACTTGCCCATGTGACTCTATAATGCCATCGTGTAGCTGGGATTCTACACATGGGGAGGGAGGGGTCTCCACCCACAAGAGGAAGTCTATTTAAACCCCTGGGAAACCCCCATTTTGTCTTCAGCTGGCTCAAGAGAGAGCCTCTCCACTCCCAAGGATACCTGAAAGAAACTGGGACAAAGGAGAGTAACTACGGGGGGTGTGAGTGATTGCTAACCCAGAGTAGAAGGAGACAAGTCTGTAATAGGAAGCTTACTGGAATTCCTCTGAAGGTGAGGTTTTTATTTGTATTCAGTTTTCTTACTGTATTAGACATAGACTTGTGTGTTCTATTTTATTTTCCTTGGTAATTCACTTTGTTCTGTTTGTTACTACTTGGAACCACTTAAATCCTACTTTCTGTATTTAATAAAATCACCTTTTACTTATTAATTAACCCAGAGTATGTATTAATACTTGGGGGAGCAAACAGCTGTGCATATCTCCCTATCAGTGTTATAGAGGGCGAACAATTTATGAGTTTATGCTGTATAAGCTTTATACAGGGTAAAACAGATTTATTTCGGGTTTGGACCCCATTGGGCGTTAGGCATCTTAGTGTTAAAGACAGGAACACCTTCTTAAGCTGCTTTCAGTTTAAACCTACAGCTGTTAGGGGACGTGGTTCAAACCTTGGTCTAGGTTTGCAGCAGGCTACCGTGTCTGGCTCAAACCAGGCAGGGCACTGAAGTCCCAAGCTGCCAGGGCAGGAAAGCAGGGGCAGAAATAGTCTTAGTACATCAGTTGGAAGCCCCCAGGGGGGTTCTGTGATCTAATCCATCACAAGGAGAATCCGGGGAACTACACTATTTCACTAGGAGGGTGGTGAAGCACTGGACTGGGTTCCCTAGGGAGGTGGTGGAATCTCCTTCCTTAGAGGTTTTTAAGGTCAGGCTTGACAAAGCCCTGGCTGGGAAGATTTAGAATCATAGACTATCAGGGTTGGCAGGGACCTCAGGAGGTATCTAGTTCAACCCCCTGCTCAAAGCAGGACCAATTCCCAACTAAATCATCCCAGCCAGGGCTTTGTCAAGCCTGACCTTAAAAACCTCTAAGGAAGGAGATTCCACCACTTCCCTAGGGAACCCATTCCAGAGCTTCACCACCCTCCTAGTGAAACAGTTTTTCCTAATATCCAACCTAAACCTCCCCAACTACAACTTGAGACCATTGCTCCTTATTCTGTCATCAGGTACCACTGAGAACAGTCTAGATTTGGAACCCCCATTCAGGTAGTTGAAAGCAGCTATCAGATCCCCCCTCATTCTTCTCTTCTGCAGACTAAACAATCCCAGTTTCCTCAGCCTCTCCTCATAAGTCATGTGCTCCAGACCCCTAATCATTTTTGTTGCCCTCCGCTGGACTCTTTCCAATTTTTCCACATCCTTCTTGTAGTGTGGGGCCCAAAACTGGACACAGTACTCCAGATGAGGCCTCACCAATGTCAAATAGAGGGGAAGGATCACGTCCCTCGATCAGCTGGCAATGCCCCTACTTATACAGCCCCAAATGCTGTTAGCCTTCTTGGCAACAAGGGCACACTTAATTTAAATAATTAATGGAGATGCTTATCTCCTAGAACTGGAAGGGACCTTTCAAGGTCATAGAGTCCAGCCCCCTGCCTTCACTAGCAGGACCAAGTATTGATTTTTCCCCAGATCCCTAAGTGGCCCCCTCAAGGATTGAACTCACAACTCTGGGTTTAGCAGGCCAATGCTCAAACCACTGAGCTATCCCTCCCCAATATTGTTGACTCATATTCAGCTTCTCGTCCACTGTAACCCCTAGGTCCTTTTCTGCAGAACTGCTTTCTAGCCATTCGGTCCCTAGTCTGTAACAGTGCATGGGATTCTTCCGTCCTAAGTGCAGGACTCTGCACTTGTCCTTGTTGAACCTCATCAGGTGTCTTTTGGCCCAATCCTCTAATTTGTCTAGGTCTCTTTGTATCCTATCCCTACCCTCCAGCATATCTACCACTGCTCCCACTTTAGTGTCATCTGCAAACTTGCTGAGAGTGCAGTTCACGCCATACTCCAGATCATTAATGAAGATATTGAACAAAAACCGGCCCCAGGACCGACCCCTGGGGCACTCCACTTGAAACCAGCTGCCAACTAGACATGGAACTGTTGATCACAAGGAATAACACATCCACTACTTTCCTCTCATCCACAGAGCCCATTATCTCCTCATAGAAGGCAATTAGGTTAGTCAGGCATGACTTGCCCTTGGTGAATCCATGCTGACTGTTCCTGATCACGTTCCTCTCCTCTAAGTGCTTCAGAATTGATTCCTTGAGGACCTGCTCCATTATTTTTCCAGGGACTGAGGTAAGGCTGACTGGCCTGTAGTTCCCCGGATCCTCCTTCTTCCCTTTTTTAAAGATGGGCACTACATTAGCCTTTTTCCAGTCATCCGGGACCTCCCCCGATCGCCATGAGTTTTCAAAGATAATGGCCAATGGCTCTGCAATCACATCCGCCAACTCCTTTAGCACCCTCGGATGCAGCGCATCCGGCCCCATTGACTTGTGCTCATCCAGTTTTTCTAAATAGTCCCAAACTACTTTCTCCACAGAGGGCTGCTCACCTTCTCCCCATACTGTGCTGCCCAGTGCACCAGTCTGGGAGCTGACCTTGTTCATGAAGACAGAGGCAAAAAAATCATTGAGTACATTAGCTTTTTACACATCCTCTGTCACTACGTTGCCTCCCTCATTCAGTAAGGGGCCCACACTTTCCTTGACTTTCTTCTTATTGCTAATATATCTGAAGAAACCCTTCTTGTTACTCTTAACATCTCTTGCTAGCTGCGACTCCAAGTGTGATTTGGCTTTCCTGATTTCACTCCTGCAGCCTGAGCAATATTTTTATACTCCTCCCTGGTCATCTGTCCAATCTTCCACTTCTTGTAAGCTTCTTTTTTGCATTTAAGGTCAGTAAGGATTTCACTGTTAAGCCAAGTTGGTCGCCTGCCATATTTACTGTTCTTTCTACACATTGGGATGTTTTTTTCCTGCAACCTCAATAAGGATTCTTTAAAATACAGCCAGCAATCCTGGAATCCTTTCTCCCTCATGTTATTCTCCCAGGGGATCCTACCCATCAGTTCCCTGAGGGAGTCAGTCTGCTTTTCTGAAGTCCAGGGTTCGTATTCTGCTGCTCTCCTTTCTTCCTTTAATTGGGGTTGGTCCTGCTTTGAGCTAGGGGATGGACTAGATGACCTCCTGAGGTCTCTTACAATCCTAATCTTCTATGATTCTATGATCCCAGCTCTCTGGATCATCCAGAAAGTTCCTAAATCTCTGCAGGTTATTTTAGTTATTTCAAACTGTCACCAACGCTACTTTTCTTGCAGCTTTGCAGGTTTGTGTGTGATGAGTTATATGTCTGGGATATTTATTTACTGGTCTCCAGGTTACAATGTGCTGGGGTGGAGCCTGTGTGGGAAACTAGACTAACCGTGACCGTTTCTTTTCCCAGGAGATGGCTAATCTCAGTTCTACCTGTGATGACCTACGTGCAGAATATAGAAATATTCTTCCTGGCATCTCTGCAGAACAAACTAAACAGATTGAGGCTGCTATCAAAGCAGGAAACTTCTTAGAAGCAGCTTCCGTGGTGCAGACATTTAAGAATTTGTCAGGCGTTGAGTTCAATATCGCCATCACAGGGGAGCCAGGATCTGGCAAATCATCTTTGGTCAATGCCATTCGGGGCCTGGGAGATGAAGACGAAGGTGCTGCTGAGACTGGTGTGGTGGAAATGACCAAAGAACCAGTAGCATATCATCATCCTACCTGTCCCATGGTGACCTTCTGGGACCTGCCAGCGATCGGGACCCCAGATTTTCGGCCAGACGCTTATCTGAAACAAGTGAAGTGCAGCCATTACGATGTTTTTATAATCATCGCTTCAGAGAGGAGTAGATTCTGCCACACCAAGCTGGCCCAGGAGATCCAGAAGATGGGAAAGAAGTTTTTCTTTGTACGCTCCAGGGTGGACTTGGACCTGTATAATGAGAAACATAAAAAGAGCTTCAACGAGGAGAGAACCCTGGAGAAAATCAGAAACAACTGCGTCTACAACCTGTCCAGAGAAGGGATGAGTTCCCCGCAGGTTTTCCTTGTCTCGAGTAGGGAATTTCAGAAATATGATTCTCCACAGCTGCAGAAGACTTTGCTAAAGGAATTCTACAACCACAAGACTGAGATGTTTGCGGCCACTGAAGGCCCCAGGGGCAATCGGTGAGAAACCCCCCTTTGGTCTGTTCCTTGTTCAGATCTTTAGTGGGTATTTTACATTTATTCATTGTTTTAAAATAATATAAAGTGTGAAAAAAGAGCAAAAATAAAGACCATGTCCCATATCGTCTGAGGAGACAAATCCTGGAACTCTAAGGTAAGCTGAATTCTCATTGGCTGTGAAAGCGGCAAGATTAAGCCCCATACTCCTTACACAGGCCATGTAATAAACCCTTCTGAAATAACTTCCGGTTTTCATTCGCATCCCAGACTCTTCATCCATGGCAGGATTTGGTTTCTAGACAGAGAACATTCACTCAATATTGTTGCCCCTTTGTGACCCAACTGGATAGTCAGAGTTCAAGGCCCCAGGATGTCCCAGTTGGGCGCAGAAAAGGAGGATGGAGTCTGGTATTTTCTTTGATGCAATCTTATTTATTTACAAGGAATACCCAAAGTCCTGCTTCTCCAAACACAGGGGAAACCAGAAACAATAATAGTTTCTTAGCTTACAGCCCCAATCCTCTTTAGCCAACACCAGATGCAAAAACTCTCTCTCTCTGATTTTTTTTCCAGGGTCATACACCCACCTCACAGATCGCTGCTTGACTTTCTTGCTTTTTGCCTCTGGCTCTGAGTCTATCTCTGTTCTTGTTTGCAGCCCAGCTTGTCTTTTTCACACACCCACACTCAGGTGGTCACAATACCCAGTGGAACCTTCCACCCCCATGGTGCTAGTTTCTAGGTGAACTCTATTAAGCCTAGTGTTAGAGGTGCCCCTTGACTATCTAACAACTATCTTAAGAGAAGGGCATGTTCACACATCATGTTTAATGGGGTTTTCATTTAACCCATAACAAGGTTTCACCCAGCTCATAACACCCACGACCATCTGAGATTTGGCTCATCCCCCTGATGAGGCCTCAAATGGTGACATCCAACACCCTATCCCAGACAGAGAGAAAAGGCATAATTTAACAGATTACAGAGCATATAAATTTAGCTATTTAAATACGTGCAGGGCCCTTCTGTCAGGACAGTTTCCCATCACCAACACACAAGAATTTTATATCTACCTAAATCTCTTTGGGGCTTTTCTCTCCCTGATTTCCTTTCAGTCTGCTCCTAGGGAGTGTCTATTATTTCTAAGAACTTGATGACTGTGACAGTCCCTGTCCATTCTGTTGGAAGGGAGGATGACTGAAAAGGTGTTTGATTGAAAAGTGTGAATTGGGAGTGCTTTGTTCCAGATCGGCCTTGAGTGGTTGATTGGAGGGAAGGCTTTGAGCTGGGCCACCTTCTTTGAGCCAGAAGCCTTATAAAAAGGCAGCCAGTTGTGAACCGAGTGAGCAGCGAACAGAGGACTGGCAAACAGAGGGAGTTTGCCTGGGGGGAGTTCGCACAGAGTGTGTTTGCCTTTCAGGCTCCTGTGAGCAGTACATACAACATCTGAGGAGCCTCTTAGAAGGAAGACGAGGACAGTGAGTGCTCTGCTGTTGTGACCTGCTCAGAATGTGCCATGTTTGTCTTTCTCCCAGAGGACACAAGTTACTTCATCTGTACAAAGCGCAAGAAACCTGATGAGGTTCAACAAGAACAAATGCAGAGTCCTGCACTTAGGATGGAAGAATCCCATGCACTGCTACAGACTAGGGACCGAATGGCTAGGCAGCAGTTCTGCAGAAAAGTACCTGGGGGTTATAGTGGATGAGAAGCTGGATATGAGTCAACAGTGTGCCCGTATTGCCAAGAAGGCTAACGGTATATTGGGCTGTATTAGTAGGAGCATTGCCAGCAGATCAAGGGAAGTGATTATTCCCTTGTATTCGGCACTGCTGAGGCCACACCTGGAGTATTGTGTCCCCTCATTCTTCTCTTCTGCAGACTAAATAATCCCAGTTCCTCAGCCTCTCCTCATAAGTCATGTGCTCCAGCCCCCTAATCATTTTTGTTGCCCTCCGCTGGACTCTTTCCAATTTTTCCACATCCTTCTTGTAGTGTGGGGCCCAAAACTGGACACAGTGCTACAGATGAGGCCTCACCAATGCTGAATAGAGGGGAGTGATCACGTGCCTCGATCAGCTGGCAATGCCCCTACCTATACAGCCCAAAATGCCGTTAGCCTTCTTGGCAACAATGACACACTGTTGACTCATATCCAGCTTCTCGTCCACTGTAACCCCTAGGTCCTTTTCTGCAGAACTGCTACCTAGCCATTCGGTCCCTAGTCTGTAACAGTGCATGGGATTCTTCCGTCTTAAGTGCAGGACTCTGCACTTGTTCTTGTACGCCCCAAATTTAAAAACATAGTAAGAAGATCAAAAAAGTGCCACCGTGGGTAAACAACAAAGTAAAAGAAGCAGTGAGAAGTAAAAAGGCATCCGTTAAAAAGTGGAAGTTAATTCCTATTGAGGCAAATAGAAAGGAGCATAAACTCTGGCAAATGAAATGTAAAAATATAATTAGGAAGGCCAAAAAATAAGTTGAAGAACAACTAGCCAAAGGCTTGAAAAGTAACAGCAAAATTTTTTTTAAGTACATCAGAAGCAGGAAGCCTGCTAAACAATCAGTGGGGTCAATGGACGATTGAGATGCTAAAGGAGCACTCAAGGACGATAAGGCCATTGCGGAGAAACTCAATGAATTCTTTACAATGGTCTTCATGGCTGAGGATGTGAGGGAGATTCCCAAACCAGAGCCTTTCCTTTTAGGTGACAAATCTGAGGAACTGTCCCAGATTGAGGTGTCATTAGAGGAGGTTTTGGAGCAAATTGATAAATTAAGCAGTAATAAGTCGCTAGTACCAAATGGGATTCACCCAAGGTTTCTGAAGGAACTCAAATGTGAAATTGCAGAACTACTAACTGTGGTATGTAACTTATCATTTAAATCAGCTTCTGTAAAAGATGATTAGAGGATAGCTAATGTGACGCCAATTTTTAAAAAGGGTTCCAGAAGTGATCCCGGTAAATTACAGGCCAGTAAGCCTGACTTCAGTACTGGGCCAATTGGTTGAAACTATAGTAAAGAACAAAATTGTCAGACACATAGATGAATATAATTTTTTGGGGAAAAGTCAACATGGTTTTTGTAAAGGGCAATCACGCCTCACCAATCTACTAGAATTCATTGAGGGGGGGGTCAACAAGCATGTAGACAAGGGGGATCCAATGGATATAGTGTACTTAGATTTTCAGAAAGCCTTTGACAAGGTCCCTCACCAAAGGCTCTTAAGCAAAGGAAGCTGTCATGAGATAAGAGGGAAGGTCCTCTCATGGATCAGTAACTGCCTAAAAGACAGGAAACAAAGGGTAGGTATAAATTGTCAGTTTTCAGAAGGGAGAGAGGTAAATAGTGGTGTCCCCCAGGGGTTTTTACTGGGAACAGTCCTATTCAAAATATTCATAAATGATCTGGATAAGGGGGAAACCAGAAAGGTGGTGAAGTTTGCAGATGATACAAAACTACTCAAGATAGTTAAGTCCCAGGCAGACTGCAAAGAGCTACAAAGGCATCTCTCAAAACTGGGTGACTGGGCAACAAAATGGCAGATGAAATTCAATGTTGATAAGTGCAAAGTAATGCACATTGGAAAACATAAACCTAACTATACATATACAATGATGGGGTCTAAATTAGCTGTTACCACTCAAGAAAGAGATCTTGGAGTCACTGTGGATAGTTCTCTGAAAACATCCACTCAATGTGCAGCGGCAGTCAAAAAAGTGAACAGAATGTTGGGAATCATTAAGAAAGGGATAGATAATAAGACAGAAAATATCGAATTGCCTCTACATAAATCCATGGTATGTCCACATCTTGAATACTGCGTGCAAATCTGGTCACCCCATCTCAAAAAAGATATATTGGAATTGGAAAAGGTCAGAAAAGGGCAACAAAAATTATTAGGGGTATGGAACAGATTTCGTATGAGGAGAGATTAGTAAGACTGACTTTTCAGCTTGGAAAAAAGAGATGACTAAGGGAGGATATGATAGAAGTCTATAAAATCATGACTAGTGTGGAGAAAGTAAATAAGGACGTGTTATTTACTCCTTCTCATAACACAAGAACTAGGGGGTCAGCAAATGAAATTAATAGGTAGCAGGTTTAAAACAAAAAAAAAAGGTTCTTCAAATTTCTTCATGCAAGGCACAGTCAACTTGTGGAACTCATTGCCAGGGGATGTTGTGAATGCCAAGATTATAACAGGGTTCAAAAAAGAACTAGATAAATTCATGGAGGACAGGTCCATCAACAGCTACTAGGCAGGATGGACAGGGATGGTGTCCCTAGCCTTTGTTTGCCAGAAGCTGGGAATGGGGGACAGGGGATGGATCACGTGATGATTACATGTTCTCTTTATTCCCTCTGAAGCACCTGGCATTGACCACTGATGGAAGACAGGATATTGGGTTAGCTGGACCTTTGATCTCAACCAGTATGGCTGTTCTTATGTTCTCATGGTGTTGAATGCCATCTTCAGTCCATCATTGGTGGGCACCACTACTTCTACTTGCCAGTAGCCACTAGTCAAGTCCAGGGAGGAGAACAAACAGGACTTTCCCCGCAAGTCTAGAGTGTTGTCGATCCTAGGAAAGGGATATGCATCCCTCACAGTAATGTCATTCAACACCAAATGGGGCCTCTCTCTACCATTTGTTGCAGTTATTCGCTGAGGCTTCCCTCGTGGTGGATGAGACTCCTCCTTGGTCCCGGTATCACATATCTAGCATCTCCACTCCCAGTCCAGTGGCATGCCAACCCTGTGCACCCCAGGTCATCGTCCCAAGAGGAGAAGACATCAAGGTAATTCCTCAACAGCTTCCAGGCTTCCTACCATTTACCAGGTAACAGATTCCTCCTCCTCAGCCCCAGCTCCTGCCCAAGAGCTTCTCTCTCCCACGTGTGTTTCAGTCCCATGTTCAGTCTGTCACGGTAACTCCCTCTTTCCTCAGAGCCTTGAAGCACTGCTAGTACTTCGGTCACCGCCTCTGGGTACAGTCACCTCTGGGGGATGTACCAAACCCCAGGCCCTGATACATGACTTGGGTACTTTTTCCCAAGGCCTGGGCCAGCAGGAATTCATGTCAGGCTAGTGGTCGGGTTCCAGCATGCCTTCCAGCTCTTCTGTTGTGTCTCCTTTCACCCATCTCGCTCCTCGGGGCAGCATCACATTCTCCTCTCATGCCTCTGTTTCCCCTCCCAACAGGTGTCATGGCAAACTGTCTCTGCTTGATGATAGAGGCCTCTCTTGAAACTGAGGTCCTTCTCCAATAACCATAGGTGCTGAAAAATTTAGAAGGGAAAAAATTAGTGCATGCTTAGCACCCACTGGCAGCCAGCTGTCCCCCCAAATCCCCAGCACCTCAAGCCTACTGGCCAACAGCCCCACCGATCAACTCCTCCCCCTCCCTCCCAGCACCTCATGCCCACCACTATCAGTGGGGAGGGGGCGTGTTTGGGGGAGGGGGTGGAACTGCATGGGAAGAGGTGGCGAGGGGGCGGAGCGAGAGTGGGAAGATGTGGGATGGGGGCTTGGGGGAAGGGCTGGGGTGGAGCGGAGGTGGGAAGAGGCGGGACAGGGGAAGTAGGGGGTTGGGGGAAGGGATCAGGTGGGGGCGGAGTAGGGAGTTGAGCACCTCCCAGGCCCAGAGGAAGCAGTGGCTATGCCTGTAGCCTCTATGATGCTAGTTCTAGCTCCACACCAATCCTGAGGGTCTCTTCCATGCTTTAGGTCTCTCCTTACAGCGAGCTGTCCGGATCTCTCTCCCAGCTGTATGGGTCCCAAACTGGTCTCTGCCCAGTAAATCCCACATTTGATGCTCATAGTCCAGGAATGCCTTGGTGGCCACGTGCCAAAGGCATACCCCACATCACTAACAGATTCCCCCTTCTCTTGTCTGATTGTTGACGTCTGCTTGGTTCCACTCAGGATCCAATCCAGAGATCACCGTGGGGGGCACCCCTGACAGAGGCATATTCCCTGTGGTACCATGTGTCAGTCCTTCAAACTCCTCCTGGGCTTTGCCTTGGAGCAGCAGGCCAAGGAAATCCAGCTTGGAAGCCTCACCCCAGCCATTTACTTGGGCAGCTCACTCAGACAGGTTGCTTCAGCCGGCCCAGCCCTGGCCATCCCCAGTATGAACTCCGGGAGGCCACATCTCTCCACCTGCACTGCCCTATTTCTGCTCTCGGAGCTCAAGGGAACACTTCGACTGTCAGGGCTGGTCATTTCCACCCACCAAGCAGCCCTCGCACCTGTAGTACCTGCTCCTTAAGCCTTGCCAGACAAATCTGCCAGCCGGCATCCTACCTTAGACACCAGTGTAATTACTGTGGTTGCTCAAGTACAACAGACCCCTAGGGCGCCTGTAGCATGCCAGGTTACCATGACTTGGACGCCAGCACTGTAGGTGTTTTGCAGCTAGACCTTGTCAATGCAAGTCCTGGTGGGTCCCAGTAACCACTCAGACACGTGGCTGAGGGAAACGTTTTTACTAGGGCTGACCGGAAAGGGAAAGGCTGCAGAGACCCTAGGGACAGAGGATGAAACAGTTACAGTGCAGAGTGAGATGTAGTGATTGCAGGCCGGTTCCTGTCTGGATCCCTGGGGCAGTCCTGCTGACAGCCAGGGCTCTTCAGGCACAGAGTCTGGGGTGCCCTCACCCGTCCAGTCTCTAGTCCACCAAACAGGTGGTTGTACTTTGTCATTTTGCCGCTAATGGTTTGCTGGCAGGGGCCTCTACTTCCAGGAGCTACCCTGCTGTGGGCATTCCTGCCAGAAGAGCTGCCACATCTCCATCATCGGATCTTTCCCCTCCGCTGAGATGCCTGTCGATCGGAGTTCAGCTTCCAGTGTCCTTCTGTTCTTTCTGGATTGTAGGGCTCCCTGTCTGCTCGTAGCTGGTTAACTTCACGCTGCAGCGCTCACACCCTACAGCAATGAATCAGCTAGTCTAAACCCCCAGTTCTTGGAGGTCTGAGTCTTTCCAGTTCAGTCTAGTTCACCTGTGTCCTGGGGGCTGGGTCCCCTTCTCCTGTAGCCTCTATGACGCTAGTTCTAGCTGCACACCAATCCTGAGGAAGGGAGAGGGTCTCTTCCATGCTTTCAGTCTCTCCTTGCAGCGAGCTGTCTGGATCTCTGTCCAGGCTGTGTGGCTCCCAAACTGGTCTCTGCCAAGTAAATCCCACATTTGATCCTCATAGTCCAGGAATGCCTTGGTGTCCAACGTTTTTACTAGGGCTGACTGGAAAGGGGAAGGCTGCAGAGACCCTAGGGACAGAGGGTGAAACAGTTACAGTGCAGAGTGAGATGCAGTGGTTGTGGTTCCTGTCTGGGTCCCTGGGTCAGTCCCGCCGCAGAGCCTGGGGTGCCCTCACCAGTCCAGTCTCTATTCCACCAAACAGGTGCTTGCGGGTTTCCAGGCGAGGCTCAGTCAGTGTGTCTCTGCCCTGGCTCCCTGCCCAGCTGCTGCTTATCCCCCATAAGTCCCACAGACACCTGCATCCAGCTGTAACGTCTGTCAGTCACAACTTGTTCCACATGCAGCTCTGCCCACAGCTCCTGGGGCTTCTCTGCAGCTCCCTCCTGCCCTGCGGCTCCCACAGCCAAACAGCCACCCCCTGAGTCAGAACCTTTCCCCTCCAGGCCAGGGGAAGGGGAAGTGCAGTGGGGAGGAGGCTGATGGAGTTTGTAGTCCCTGCTTTGCAGATCCAGCAGAGAACTCAGCTGAACGGAAGAGTGAGAGGAGCGGGGGCAAAGGTTTCTCCATGCCTGGGTGACCATATGTCCCGTTTTGGCCAGGACAGTCCCCTTATTAAGCCCTGTCCCAGCTGGTCTGATTTGGGGGGGCGGAACTAGGTATTTGTCCCATTTGCTCTCCCCAACTGATCAGTCCCCCCTGTCCCCCGTCACCCATGTGGAGCTTGGAGGAACATTTGGAGGTGGGAGGGAGCTGCAACACCAGCCCGCAGGGCGGGGCTCAGGCAAGCAGTGATGCCAGGCGGCTCAGGCCATCCCCTGCGGGAGGGAGGATACTGAGGCCAGGTCTGTGGGGAGGGTCTCGGGTGAGCAGCTTGGACCAGTAGTGGGGCTTGGGTGAGCGGCTCAGGCCAGCTCCATGCAGAGTGGGCTTGGGCGAGCCCCCCACGGTGACCCATTTTCCATTTGGGAAATATGGTCATCCTACTCCAGGCTGTTCTCCAAGTCCAAACCCACAGACTCAAGGAAATTAACATTTAAGGGACGTGAAATCACGTGGTCAGGCCCTGTTCAGTTACTGGGAGGGAAGGCAGATTTCCTGGGATTTCAGAAACTTAAAAGTGAACTGTTGCAGTTTTTTCCTCAGGTTTCAGAGTAGTAGTCGTGTTAGTCTGTATCTGCAAAAAGAACAGGAGTACTTGTGGCACCTCAGAGACTAACAAATTTATTTGAGCATAAACTTTCGTGGGCTACAGCCCACTTCTTCAGACTGTGACAGACCCAGACCAGTGGGGTGCAGGAGTCTGGTAGAGGGCAAATATACTGGTCACTGGATGAGTAGTTTTCTGTTCCCTGAGTGACCAGAGCAGGGGCTGCACTAGAGTAATCAGGAATCTGCTAGAACCAGTTAAGGCAGGCAGGCTAATCAGGGCACCTGGGTTTTAAAAGGAGCTCACTTCAGTTTGTGGTGTGAGTGGGAGGAGCTGGGAGCAAGAGGCACAAGGAGCTGAGAGTGAGAGGGTGTGCTGCTGGAGGACTGAGGAGCACAAGCGTTATCAGACACCAGGAGGAAGGTCCTGTGGTGAGAATAAGGAAGGTGTTTGGAGGAGGCCGTGGGGAAGTAGCCCAGGGAGTTGTAGCTGTCATGCAGCTGTTACAGGAGGCATTATAGACAGCTGCAGTCCACAGGGCCCTGGGCTGGAACCCGGAGTAGAGGGCGGGCCCGGGTTCCCCCCAAACCTCCCAATTGACCTGGACTGTGGGTTCTTCCAGAGGGGAAGGTCTCTGGGCTGTTCCCCAACCCACATGGTGAATCTCTGAGGCAAGAAAAATCAGTCAATAAGCCCAGGACCCACCAAGATAGAGGAGGAACTTTGTCACACTGTTGTCGGGTGGGATCTTGGTGTGCACAGCGCGGCAGAAGAAGGAGGGTGATTTAAAAACAAAAAAGGAGAGGGTTTTTTTTTTTTTCATCACAATGGATGACGTAGTGCGGGCACTGATACAAGCCACAGCCGCCCAGCAGGAGGCAGTGCGGCTGCAGCAAGAGACTAATCGCCTGCTGATGGACCAGGCTGCTCAAGACCGAGCTATGTTGCAGGAACTGGTAAACCAGGTAAAGTCCCTTACAGAGCTGAATCGTGACCATGATGGGACGCGGCTCATACGGGCCAGCCATTGGCTGCAGAAAGTGACGCGGAAGGATGATGTAGAGGCATACCTTCGGGCCTTTGAGAGGACAGCCCTACGGGAGGCCTGGCCTCGAGATCAGTGGTCTGGCATCCTCGCCCCATTCCTGTGTGGGGAGGCCCAGAAGGCCTACCATGATCTGCCTGAAGAGGCTGCAGCAGACTACCCCCAGCTGAAAGCAGAGATCCTGGCCAGATCTGCAGTAACGACCGCAGTGCAGGCCCAGCGGCATCACGGTTGGAGGTACCAGGAAGACAAAACCCCACGGTCCCAATTGTATAACCTCATCCATCTTGCACGAAAGTGGTTGCAGACAGAGTCCCGGAGTCCGGAAGAGATACTAGAGGTTCTGGTCATTGACCGATACATGAGGGGACTACCACCAGACTTTTGTGCCTGGATAAGCCAGAACGAACCCGCCACCTATGACGAGGTTGTTGCCCTGGTAGAGAGGCGAAGGACAGCGAGGGAGCTGACCCGACCAGTTAAGGAAGAGGCACCCCGGGTTAAACTAGCAGCACCAAGCCCTAAAGTTTGGGTGACTGGGCCACCAGGAGGGCCAAGGTGGAAAAAGAGAGGCTGAAGGCCCATCAGAGGCCACAAAGAGTCGGAGCACTGAGGGAGAAGAGGATCGTGATGTTAGACTGCCCAAACCAAGAGACCGGGGAATGCCTAGGGCTCCATACAGATGTTATGCCTGCGGGGAGTGGGGACACATAGCTTCACAGTGTCCCGATGCTGAGGAGCCTATGCAGTGTAACCTGGGGAACTGGGCAGATCCATGCTCCCTAATCCACCTTGTGGGGGTCTCACTAACCCCACATATGTATACCAGACCAGTGAAACTAAATGGGGTAGGGACCACGGCACTGGTTGATTTGGGGAGTGCTATCACGCTTATCTCAGGGAAG
Organism: Trachemys scripta elegans; assembly: GCF_013100865.1. Lineage (NCBI taxonomy): Eukaryota > Metazoa > Chordata > Testudines > Emydidae > Trachemys > Trachemys scripta. Next base: position 13,400,458 of record NC_048321.1, read on the forward strand.
CTCATGAAGCGTAGTCAGCTGCTACAGGCTAAACTTACAGGGATAACATGTGTCCATGGACAGTTAGTTATTACCCCACCATCCCAGTAAAAATCGAGATCCAAGGGAACACTACTCAGGTAGCAGCAGGTGTAGTCCCTAAACTCCCATACCTGGTGCTCATAGGGAGGGACTTCCCAGGGTTTGGAAACTTACTCCCAGTAGGGGGATTGGAGAAAGATGGGGACCCTAAAATTGGTGAGGCATCTACAGCAGACTGTCAACCCCCAATCTTCTCTGAAATATCCCCAGATTTGTTCTCCACTCCCAGACAGGGTAGAAAGACAAAAAGGGAAAGAAGGGCAGCTAAGGCCTTGGGAACCCGAATACTGACCCAAAGCCAGAGGGTCGCTCTTGTAGGTAGGCGGACCCGCGCAGCTGAAAAGGAGGCCACGCAGGAGGGAGAAGCACCTGAGTCTGACCCCCACCTTAATGCTTCTGAACCAGTAGAGGCAACAGAGACTGGGCCCCTAGATCTTAGGCAGATTAGCCCTGGGAGAGGAAATTTTGGACGGGACCAGGCAGAAGACCCAAGGTATGACAACATTAGGAAGGAGGTGACTGAAATAGATGGGGTCCCGGTGGAAGGGAAAATCCAGGGACCAGGACCCTACTTCATAATGAAGAAGGATCTCTTATACCGGGTTGCACCAGTACAGGGGCAGAAGGTACAGCAGATCCTAGTACCTCAAAAACATCAGAACGCTGTATTAATTCTTGCTCATAGTCATCTTTTTGGGGGGCATTTGGGGATAGAGAAGACCCTGGCACAAGTCCTACGACGGTTCTTCTGGCCCGGAGTACATGAAGTGCGGAGGTACTGTGCCTCCTGCCCGGAGTGTCAGCTGCACTGTCCCCGTCCCCACTTGAGGGCACCTTTAGTACACCTTCCCATCATAGAGGTCCCCTTCGAGCGAATAGCCATGGACCTAGTGGGACCCCTGGAGAAGACGGCTCGGGGCCACCAATATATACTTGTTGTTTTGGACTATGCTACTCGCTACCCAGAAGCCGTCCCCCTGCGGAACACGGCCTCTAAAACTATAGCCAAAGAGCTGGTGGGGATCTTTGCCAGAATGGGGCTACCAAAGGAGATATTAACCGACCAAGGAACCCCATTTATGTCGAAGCTAATGAAGGACCTCTGTACACTGCTCCATATACATACCCTGAGAACTTTGGTCTACCATCTGCAGACTGATGGGTTGGTAGAAAGGGTTAACCGAACCCTCACGGCTATGATAAGGAAGGTGGTAAGTCAGGATGGGAAGCATTGGGACACCCTACTACCCTACCTTATGTTCGCTATCCGGGAGGTACCTCAGGGCTCAACTGGGTTTTCCCTCTTCGAGTTATTATACGGGCGTCACCCCCGTGGCATACTAGATATCGCCAAAGATCTGGGAAGAGGAACCCAATGAGGGGAGAAATATAATAGAGCATGCAATGCAGATGCGAGACCGGATAGCCCGGGTTACCCCTATTGTACGGGAACATTTGGAGAAGGCACAGGAGGCCCAGCGAACCTATTACAATCACCAGGCAAAAGTGCGACAGTTCCAACCGGGGGATCGGGTGATGGTGTTGGTACCCATGGCAGAAAGCAAGCTTCTGGCCCAATGGCAGGGGCCCTATGAGGTGGTTGAACCCGTGGGAGAAGTAACCTACAAGGTGCGGCAGCCAGGACGCAGAAAACAAGAACAGATTTATCATGTTAACTTTCTGAAACCCTGGCATGAACAAGAGGCATGCACAACGGTCCAAAAAGCCCTAACCCAGGAAAACAAGCCTTCCAAACAGGTGAGAGTGTCTCCCGATTTAACACCAGACCAGAAGAATGAGGTGTCTGAGATGATCTTCCGGAACCAAGATGTGTTCTCGACAAAACTGGGTCGAACAACCAAGACATATCACCACATCGTCACGAACCCTGGGGCCAGAGTAACAATGAGGCCCTATCGGGTGCCAGCGGCAAAAAGGGAGGAAATAAAAGCAGAAGTAAAAATAATGCTGGAGTTGGGGATCATCGAAGAATCCCACAGTCAGTGGTCCAGCCCAATCATGCTGGTGCCCAAACCTGATGGCATCACAAGATTTTGCAACGACTTCCGGCGACTAAACGAAGTATCCCAGTTCGACGTGTACCCCATACCTCGCATAGATGAGCTAGTGGACCGTCTGGGTAATGCCCGGTACTTGAATACCCTAGACTTGACAAAGGGGTACTGGCAGATTCCCCTTGCAGAAGACGCAAAGGAAAAGACTGCGTTCTCTACACCAGAGGGTCTTTTTCAATATAGTGTCCTCCCTTTTGGACTACATGGGGCCCCAGCTACCTTCCAGCGCCTCATGGACAAGCTATTACGCCCGCATAACAGTTATGCTGCTGCCTACTTGGACGATGTGGTCATTCATACCCCAGACTGGGAAACCCACCTGGAGAAGGTGGAGGCAGTCGTCGATACCTTCAGGCGAGCTGGCCTTACAGCAAACCCTGCCAAGTGCGCTGTAGGGTTTACAGAGGCCAAATATCTTGGCTACATTGTGGGAAAAGGTTTGGTAAAACCCCAAGTGAACAAGTTAGAGGCCATCCAAAATTGGCCCCGACCAAGTTGCAAGAAACAAGTCCGGGCGTTCCTAGGTGTGGTGGGGTATTACCGACGATTTATCCCCCACTTTGCCACAAGGGCAAGCCCCCTGATAGACCTAGTGAAAGCCCGTGGACCTGATCTAGTGAGATGGTCTGACACAGCAGAGGAAGCATTCACAGACCTATGGACTGCCCTCTGCAGTAACCCCGTACTGATAGCCCCTGATTTCACCAAGGAGTTTATCCTGCAAACTGATGCATTGGAAGTAGGGTTGGGGGCCGTTCTATCACAGATGGTCGGGGAGGAGGAACACCCAGTTCTATACCTCAGTCGGAAACTCCTTCCAAGGGAACAAAAATATGCAGTGGTGGAGAGAGAATGCCTCGCTGTAAAATGGGCCATGGAAACATTGCGCTACTATCTGCTCGGGCACAGATTTGTCCTCGTGACTGACCATGCCCCTCTTCAATGGATGCAGCAGAACAAGGAGAAGAACACAAAGGTGACCAGATGGTTCTTATCCCTCCAACCTTTCCAGTTCCGTGTGCAACACAGAGCAGGGAGCCGTCATGGCAACGCCGATGGCTTGTCACATGTGCACTGTCTGGCGTCCCAACATGCCCAACCCCTTGGCGTTGAGCAGCGGGGAGGGATATGTGACAGTCCCAGACCAGTGGGGTACAGGAGTCTGGTAGAGGGCAAATATACTGGTCACTGGATGGTAGTTTTCTGTTCCCTGAGTGACCAGAGCAGGGGCTGCACTAGAGTAATCAGGAACCTGCTAGAACCAGTTAAGACAGGCAGGATAATTAAGACACTTGGAGCCAATTAAGAAGAAGCTGCTAGAATCAATTAAGGCAGGCTAATCAGGGCACCTGGGTTTTAAAAGGAGCTCACTTCAGTTTGTGGTGCGAGTGTGAGGAGCTGGCAGCAAGAGGCGCAAGGAGCTGAGAGTGAGAGGGTGTGCTGCTGGAGGACTGAGGAGCA
>NC_048321.1:13404174-13420122 GCF_013100865.1 Trachemys scripta elegans
GTGATCAGAGAACAGAAACTTTAGCCAACCCCAGGGAGAGGCTGGGTAAATGGCTGTAGACAGAAAAACAGATTCTCAGCTGTGTAAATGGGATTGAATCAACAGAGCTACGTCCATTCACACCAGGTGGGGATTTGGTCCCAGGGGTTTCTCAGAGAGTCCATTTCAGGCTACATCTGCCCTTTGGAGCTGGGGGTCCAGGTGGCTCTGTACTCAAGATGGCTTGCCTATGTTGCTGTTGCCCAAGCTGGCTTCACTACACTACTGTTTTAGCATGCTAGTTCCATGAGAGCGAGCGTGAGGATGTCTCTGGGAGCCGGGGATCACACCCCTAGCTCCAAGTGTAGACGGACTCTGACTAGGGCTCTGGGCCGGCCGTCAAAGCAGCAAGAGTGGACATCTGGGTCACTGAGCAGGCTACAGCTCCCAGGTTGTGATTGTCTTGCTGCTCGGAATGTGGATGTGACAGACCGTGGAAGGTCTGAACCAAGTTATGTCCGCCATTTTGTATGTCTGGGTCCGCGATACATCAACCATTTTGTTTGCAGGCTTCCATGTTGAATTCTGTTCACCATTGGATTCTGTTCACCTGGGCTGAAATCCAGTTTAATCTTGTTTATGCACAACCTGTTGTGAGGCAATACCGAGACATCTCCAGTGCTGGGAGGGGGCTTAGCACCCCGTCGAGCACTAGAACAGAGAGCCGTCGAGATGACAGGCAAGGTCTACTGGCTTTGTAATGACCCTTCATGTTTGGCCCACCCCATGAAACAATGGGGTCGTATGGATCCCTGCGGGGCTGGGGGATGGAGTTTTGCAACCAGAGCACATGGTGGCTGGTTGGTGTCTATGGTTAAGAATTTCCTTTGCCAAAGCCAGTGTGTTTTGCTTCCCTGCCACATATTCCCCAAGAGGTTAAAATACAAGATCAGAGTTTCCACAGTTGTGTTGGAATTGTGAGTCTGCCGACAAACAACGTGGGGCTCTGAGCCCCTTTCTCAGCCTGGAGGGGGTGGGGGGTGATTTAAAAGATAACAGGAAACATCCTAGGTTTTTGCAGAGCAGACGAGCTGCCGTTAAGCAACATCCCCGATTGCTCCCTCCCTGCATCCACAGCTGATCGGTCCATTCCCCTGCAAGCCAGAGCGGCTGGATCCGGCTCACCCAGGCCCTGGCTCCCAGCCCTGGGGAGGGGACCCGGCAGGGAGGAGCTGACTGACAGCTTTTGCTGTGTCCTGGGCTTGTGCCAGTCACTGTACCACCCTGACACAGAGTGACATTGCCCCCCATCGACAGGGAGTACCTATGTCACACATACCCTTCCAGCTCCCCCTCTCTCCTCTCCTTCCCCCCTAGCTCCCCCATTCCTCTGGCAGCGTCCCCTCCTTTTGGGAACCTGACATACAGTAACTCTAAGCTCAGGAAGTCCCAGCACTGGCTCTATGGCAGGTGGCCAGCAGTACCCCACCTCCCAAGGAAGGCTCCCAGACAAGAGATCTGGCTCCAGGAGTGGTTTAGGAGCCCCAGAGTGAAAAACTAGTAGACTAGTCCCAGATCTGGCATCCCCTGACCAACGTGGCTATGCCGACATAACGCTAGTGTAGACGCAGCTATGTTGATGGAAGAAACCATCACTCAGGAAAGTGGGGTTCCTACAGCGATGGAAAAACCCTTTCCTTGTGCATAGGCTGCAACTACATTTCTATGCCAACATAGCTACGGCAATGTAGCTACGCTGATAGACAGTCTCCATAATTTAGACAGCCTCGTAGGCCATGTCTGCACTCTGGGTAGTCCCATACTGCAGCTGTAGCAACATAGAATAGATACTTCCTACCCTGTTTCCCCGAAAATAAGACATCCTCCGAAAATAAGGCCTACTTACAGTTTTGCCTCTCGTTGTAATATAAGGCATCCCCCCGATAATAAGACCTCCCCGATAATAAGGCATCCACCGATAATAAGGCATTTTTCATTTCTGAAAAATAAGACATCCCCTGAAAATAAGACCTAGCGCATCTTTGGGAGCAAAAATTAATATAAGACACTGTCTTATTTTCGGGGAAACAGGGTACATCAACGAAAGGGGGTTTTCCATTGATGTTGTTAATCCTCTCTGAGAGACAGGAGCTAGGTGGACAGAAGAATTCTTCCATCGATCTAGCTGCATCTACACCAGGGGTTAGGTGACCTATCTATGGTGCTCAGGGCCTGGGTTTGACATTTTTCACAGCCCTGTGCAATGTAGCAAGGGTGATCTAATTGTCAAGCATAGGTCAGGCTGTAGTGGTGCTGAGAATTCACACCTCTGCCCAATGCTCTTAGTGACACAGGAGAGGAGTGTGTGTTTAATACGGTATTTCATCGGACAGTGTCCCCTTAAGCTTTTCCATCCTGGGGAATGATTAACAGACGTGGCCAAAGCTGGGAATTTTACCCGTTTGTCTGGTTCCAGCCTGGTTAAAAATCATCTTCTTTTTAAAAGAAAAAACGTAGCTGTTCCCTCCCCTCCCCAAATCCTAGTCAGTCTTTCTCTCATCTGTCACATTACATGTGAGAAGGAAGGAAACGCCACCTCCTCTCTACTCAGATCGAGTCTCCACTAGACCTGGGTTTGGTGTCAGACCTGTTGCTCTTCTGTTTTTTGCCACCTGGGGCGATACAGGTCCGAGAAAGCATGTCTACACTGCATTGTAAGCCTGGGTCTCTGGGACCTGACCTTATGGACTCGGTGTTTCCAAGCCTGCACATGAGCGTCCACATTTCACTGGAAACCTGGGTTTACAAGTGCTGGACCCAGGTCTCAGGGCTGTGCTAGCACGTCCACACTGCATTACGCAGAGCTTCTGATTGGGGTCTGCAGCATGAGTTGTGTCCATACTGGAGAATGACAGGGCTTGGACCTGAGTCTCAGTGGGACTCAGGCTTTGACCCAACCTCCCGGCAGAGTCCTACAACCTGTTCCTGAGTGCTCACTAACCCAAGTCAGTCTGATTTGGCTGTGGAAGGAAGTGGGGCTGAGGATTAAACCCGAGTCGGAGTCCATGCTTAGTGTGCAGTGCGGACAGACCCTAGAGAGACCCACTGAGGAGGGACTGGCTGAGAGAGAGCCAGGAAGCAGGAGCAGCAGGACTGCCAGAGACCCCTGGGAGGAGAGGCTGTGAAAGTCGGCAGTGGAAGGTTGAGCTGAAAAATGGTTTTGTCTCTTGGTTTGTTTACATTTGGGACAATCAAACTGCAGAAAGGAGACCAGGGATGTGGCAGTTTATCCTGGGAAGCTGGGGAGAAGCTCTGCCTTGGGACACTGTTATTGGTTATTCCCTGCTCCCTCCAAAGCCTTTTTCAGGACTCGTTGAGCATCTTCTGCAACTTCATCCAAAAACCTAAGTAACACTTCAGAGGTGACACTGTAAGACTTCTTTGCTGCTATCCCAGTGCCAATCAGTGGTATCAGGCTGATAAAAGATTTAACTCTCATCATAGGTTCCCCTGTAGCCTCTCTGAGACGCTTCAAAGCCTCTTCTCTTGTTATATCTTTGGCCAGAGGGGACTTTATTACACACTTCAGCTCATCAGCAGACATCCGAACTTGTTTAGCAAGTGATTCGATGGAATCATCATCCAGGCCAAATGACTTGCAATACTCTCTCATGTTCTCCACCAGGATGTCGACATCACACTTAACTGAGAGAAATGGGAGAGGAACAGCAGCGAGAGCGCACGACTTCAGGGCTTGTTTCCAGATCTGTTCCTGCAGGGCCTTCTGTTTCTCTTTCAAGATTTCTTCAGAGGTGCTGGGCAGGGCACAGATGAGAACGTGTCTCTTGTGAATGTTGAGGTCATTTGCAAAAGTCTCCTGCAGTAGGGGAGAATCGTACTTGTGAAAGTCCCATCTTGACACCAGGAAAACCTGTGGGGAGATGATCCCTGCTTTTTGTAGCTGCTCCAGGCAGTCACTTCTGATTGCCGCTAGAGTTTTCTCTTCTTTGAAATCTTTTTTTTTTTGTTCATTAGCCAAGTCCACATCCACCTTGGTGCGGACAAAGTAAAACTTCTTCTCCATGCTGTTGATTTCTTTGGCAAGTTTGGTGTCAGCTTCTGTGAAGCGCCCGGCTGCGACGATGATGAAGAAATCATAACGATAAACATTCACATCGGTCAGGTAAGTTTTTGCTGGATATTTCGTTGTTCCGATCCCAGGAAGGTCCCACACAATCACATTTGGGTGAATGGGATGGGGGTAAGCAGTTGGATCCTTTGTTGTTTCTGTCACTCCAGTCTCAGCTGCGCCTCTGTCATCATCGTTCAGGCTTCTTATGGCATTGATGAAAGACGACTTCCCAGAGCCCGAGTTCCCTGTGATGGCGATGTTGAGCGTGGTATTTCTTAACATGTCATCAGACATCTTCACCACAGACATGGCTTCTGAGAAGTTCCCAGCTTTGACAGCGGTCTGGAACTTTTCAGTTTCCTCCTCAGACAGACCGGGCAGTTTACTGCTCCATTTTGAAAAGAAACCATCCCAGTGAGTGTTTGAATCTTCCATTATCCTGGGGAAAAAAAACACAACTTCCAGTCAGGATTAGGGGTTTTCCCTCCCAACAACTATTTACTAACCCACGGTTAGTAGAGTCAGAGTCTTAGAAACAGAGTTGAAGACCAGAAGAAACCCCCTAGATCACCTAGTCTGACCCCCTGTATGTCGCAGGCCACACACAGCCCCCAGAACTTGCACACTAAACCCAACTACCAAAGTGAGACCAAAGCATTACCGCCCTCAGGAGACCAAATTATCGCCTGCCACAGGACGGGAGCAAGAGGCACCGAGCTGCACCAGTGCCCGGGGCCCCTGCAGTAGCAAGGAACTGATTAAATGAGAGAGACCCAGCAAAAAGAGACGTCCTTGTATCCATGTAACAGAGTCACTGGGCTGGCAGGAAAGGAGCTATTGCTCACAACTTGCAATAAATAAATAAAATAAAGTGTTTAGAATGTCCAAAGGAGAAAGCTTTATTTTTTGTTAATTTCCTTGAGTCTGTGCGTTTGGACTCGGAGAACAGCCTGGAGTAGGGTGACCATACTTCCCCAAAGGAAAACCGGATACCGTGGGGGACTCGCCCAAGCCCACTCTGCATGGAGCTGGCCTGAGCCGCTCACCCAAGCCCCATAACCACACTCACCCGAAACACCCCCCTGCGGGGCTGGCCTCACGACACCCCCGCACAGACACAGGGGATGGCCTGAGCTGCCTGACGTCACAGCTTGTCTGAGTCCCGCCCCGCGGGCTGGTATTCTCACTCCCACCATGTTCCTCCACCCCACGTGGACAGGTGAGGGAACTAAGCAGTTGGGAAGAGCAAATGGGACAAATACCTAGTTTTGGAGAAAAAAAATCAGGAAAGTGAGACAGGGCTTTAAAAGGGGACTGTCTTGGCCAAACTGGGACTTATGGTCACCCTAGCAGGGAGAAACCTTTGCCCTCCACCCTCTCCCTCCTCCCTTACATAAGAATGGCCACACTGGGTCAGACCAAAGGTCCATCTACCCCAGCTTCTGGCAAAAAGAAGCTAGGGAAGCCATCCCTGTCCATCCTGGCTAATAGCTATTGATGGACCTATCCTCCATGAACTTATCTAGTCCTTTTTTTAACCCTATTATAGTCTTGGCCTTCACAACATCCTCTGGCAAGGAGTTCCACAGATTGACTGTGCACTGTGTGAAGAAATACTTGCTGTTGTTTGTTTTAAACCTTCTGCCTATTAATTTAATTTGGTGACCCCCCCTAGTTCTTGTGTTATGAGAAGGTGTAAAGATTTACTCCTTATTTACTTTCTCCACACCAGTCATCATTTTATAGACTTCTATTATATCCCCATATCTCTTTTCCAAGATGAAAAGTCGCAGTCTTATTAATCTCTCCTCATATGGCAGCCATTCCATACCCCTCATCATTTTTGTTGGCCTTTTCTGAACCTTTTCCAATTCTAATATATCTTTTTTGTTAAATCTAATTATATTATGGTCACTATTACCAAGTGGTCCAGCTATCTTCCCTCTTGGACCAGATCCTGTGCTCCACTTAAGACTAAATCAAGAATTGCCTCTACTCTTGTGGGTTCCAGGACTAGCTGCTCCACGAAGCAGTCATTTAAGATGTGAAGAAACTTTCTCTCTGCATCCCATCCTGAGATGACATGTACCCAGTCAATATAGGAATAGTTGAAATCCCCCATTATTACTGAGGTTTTTATTTTTATAGCCTTTCTAATCTCCCTGAGCATTTCACTGTCACTATCACCATCCTGGTCTGGTGGTCGGTAATATATCCCTACTGCTATATTTTTATTATTAGAGCAGGAATTACTATCCTTAGAGATTCTATGGTACAGTTTGGTTCATTTATGATTTTTACTTCATTTGATTCTATGCTTTCTTTCACATATAGTGCCACTTCACCAGCAGCATGACCTGTTCTGTCCCTTTGATATATTTTGTACCCTGGTATTACTGTGTTCCATTGATTATCCTCATTCAACCAAATTTCTGTGATGCCTATGTGACAAAGCTCTGACCTTGTCTCAGTGAATCTCGTGCTTCCTGGCGGATTTCGCTAGTCTCAGAGCCACATAGCCCTTCTCTCCCTAGAGGCAAGGGTAACGGCCTACTGAGCCATTTTCATCATAAGACAGCAAGGGAGGTGAGGATAAGCTACCCTCCCTCACACAGTCTTTGTTGTCTCCCAGTCTCAGTGATTAATCAGGGAGGGGAGTGGGGATCCCAGGCCCGCCATCTACTCCAGGCTCCAGCCCAGGGACCCTAATCATAGCAGCTATGGTAGCTGACTTTTTGGAAACAGGATGAATACAATTCCCTGGGCCACTTCCCCACAGCGGCCCCCACTTCCTCAATATCTAGTTCACCTTTACCTCAGGGCCTCCTTCCTTGTGCCTGATATGGTTTGTACTGCTCAGTTTCTCCAACAGCGCAGCTTCCTCCTACAGCTCCTGACATGTGCACCCACCTGACTAACTGGGAGGCTTTTTAACTAGTTCCATCCAGCCCCTGATTGGCTTCAGGTGTCCCAATCAACCTAGCTGCCTTCCCTGCCTTCTGGAAAGATCTTAATTGGCCCCAGGGGTCTTAATTGACCTGGAGCAGCTGCCATTTGCTTGTCCTTGTAACGGGGATTTGTTTAGCCTGGGGCTAATATATCTGTCTCCCACTACTTTACTATAGCCATCTGGCTTTGCCCCGTCACACCTATTATATCAATATTCTCATTTAATACGAGGCACTCTAGTTCACCCATCTTATTATGTAGACTCCTATGATTGGTGTATAAGCAGTTTAAAAACGTGTCACTTTTTAACTATTTACCATTACATGATGTAATAAAATGGACTCATTTTCATTTGACTGTTTCTTATCAGATCCTACCTATATTTTATCATCTTCCATCCTCTCCTCCTTACTAGAACATAGAGAATCTCCATTAATAGATCCTAGGAATGTCTCTGTCCGAACCACGTGCTCCTCCACACCTGTCGACTTTCCCCCAGCTCTTAGTTTAAAAATTTTTTAATTTTATGAGCCAGCAAACAGAGCCTTTTAAAATTTAATGTCATGCCTTTTGGATTGTGTAGTACTCCTGGAATGTTCCAAAGGCTGACGGATGTTGTGCCAGCAGACCCGCGGAGCACATCTTGCCTGGTATATGTAGATGGCACCATTGTCATTGGGAGGCTGTTTGTGGAGAACTTGCAGAAGTTGGAAGCTGTGCTGGAGAGGCTACACCAAGCCAACTTAAAGGTGAAATCAGCAAGCTGCAATTTTTCCTGTGACAAAATAAATTACCTGAGGCGTGTGATCTCAGGGGATGTAGCAGGATTGGGGCTCATTTGCAAGCCAGAATGTTTGCAGGCTGCCTGATGTCACAGTAACTGGGGGTGGGGAGGTTCAAGATGACACGGTGGGGCCTTTGATCCTGGGCACAACCCAAATCCTACCCTCAGCAGCTTTCTGAAAACGTTGTGTAATGTTCCACTGGGTATTGTTTGTGTGTGTGAAAAAGACTAGCTGGAGTGCAGACAAGAGAGTGATTCAGGGGCATAGCAAGGAGCCTGAAAGCACAGTGTGGCCCTGAGGAGGCCAGACAATCAGGGTTCAGAGACTCTAAGGGGAGAACAGGAGATCTGAAACTCAACTGACTTCTCCCAAAACTGAGAATGTAGTTGTAGAAGCTGAGACTGAGTAAGTTGTGACAGTAATGAGGCCCCGCTTCCAAAAGAATGGGGAGGGACTGTCAGAGCCATCAAGTTCTGCAGAAATAATAGACACCTCTTCAGTTGGGAGCAGACTGAAAGAAAATCAAGGGAGAGAAAAGCCCCTGAGAGATTTGGGAAGATATAAAATTCTTATGTGTTTGTGATGGGAAACTGTCCTGACAGAAGGGCCCTGCATATATGTAAATAGCTAAATTTGTATGATCTGTAATCTGTTAAATCATTCCTTTTTTCTCTGTTTGGGATAGGGTATTGGGTGTCACCATCTGAGGTCTCATCAGGAGGATGAACAAAACCAGAGATGGTGGTGGGGTGTTAGGATCTGGGTGAAACCTTGTAATGGGTTAAGTTAAAGCCTCCTTAAACAAGATCTGTGAATGTGCCCTTCTCTTAAGATAGTTGTTAGATAGTCAAGGGACACCTCTGACACAAGGCTTAGTAGAGATGGCCTAGAAACGAGTACTATGTGGCGGCAGGGTTCCACCAGGTATTGTGACCACCTGAGTGTGGGTGTGTGAAAAAGACAAGCTGGGTTGCAAACCAGAACGCAGACAGACTCAGAGCTAGAGGCAAAAAGCAGGAAAGCTGAGCAGCGATCTGTGAGGTGGGGGTATGACCCTGGAAGAAGCTCGAGAGAAAGAGAGAGCGTTTTTGCATCTGGTGTTGGCTAAAGAGGATTGGAGCTGTAAGCTAGTAAGCATTCTTTCGTTTCTGGTTTCTCCTGCATTTGGAGAAGCAGGACTTTGGTCATTCCTGGTAAATAAACAAGATTGCTTCAAAGAATATACCAGAAAATACCTCATTTTCTGTGCCCAAGTGGGACATCTTGGGAACTTGAACTCTGACTATCCGCTTGGGTAACAAAGGGACAACTGTATTGAATGAATGTTCTCTGTCTAGAAACCAAATCCTGCCGTGGATAAGGAGTCTGGGCTGTGAATGAAAACCGGGAGTTATTTAAGAAGGGTTATTAGATGGTCTGTGTAAGGAGTATGGGGCTGAATCCTGCTACTTTCACAGCCAACGGGAATTCTGTCTGCCTTCGGGTTCCAGGATTTGGCCCCTCAGACGATACGGGACAGGGTCTTTATTTTTGCTGTTTTTTTCCCACTTGATATTATTTTAAAACAATGAATAAATGTATAACAGCTGCTAAAGATCTAACCAAGGAACAGACCAAAGGAAGGTTTCTTACCCACTGTCCCTGGTGGCTTCAGTGGCTCTGAACATCTCCATCTTGTGGTTATAGAATTCCTTTAGCAAAGCCTTCTGCAGCTGTGGAGAATCGTATTTCTGAAATTCCCTACTCGAGACAAGGAAAACCTGCGGGGAGCTCACCCCTACTCTGGACAGGTTGTTGACGCAGTCCTTTCTAATTTTCTCCAGGGTTCTCTCTTCATTGAAGCTCTCTTTGCTTTCCTCATTATACAGGTCCAAGTCCACTTTGGAGCGTACAAAGAAAAACTTCTTTCCCATCTTCTTTATCTCCCGGGCCAGCTTGGTGTGGCAGAATCTGCTCCTCTCTGAAGCGATGATGATGAAGACATTGTAGCGGCTGAAGTTCACTTCTTTCAGATAAGTGTCTGGCCGAAAATCTGGGGTCCCAATCGAGGGCAGGTCCCAGACGATCATTATGGGACAGGTAGGATGACAATATGGTACTGGTGCTTTGGTCATTTCCATCACACGGGTCTCAGCAGCACCTTTGTCTTCATCTTCCAGGCCCCGGATGGCATTGACCAAAGATGATTTGCCAGATCCCGACTCCCCCGTGACGGCGATATTGAAATCAATGCCTGACAAATTCTTGAATGTCTGCACCATAGAAGCTGCTTCTAAGAAGTTTCCTGCTTTGATAGCAACCTCGATCTGTTTAGTTTGTTCCACAGACATACCAGGAAGAGTATTTCTATATTCTGTATATAGGTCACCACCAGTAGGTTTGAGATCAGCCATCTCCCTGGGAAAAGAAATGATCACGGTTAGTTTTGTTCTCCCCACAGGATCCGCCACCACATTGTAACCTGGAGACCAGTATATAAATATCCCAGACATATAACTCATCATACACAAACCTGCAAAGCTGCAAGGAAAGGAGCTTTGGTGACAGATTGAAATAACTAAAAAAATCTGCAGAGATTTAGGAACTTTCTGGACAGCTGCTTAGCCAGTCGATTCCCAGCCTTTAGCAGTGCATGGGATTGTTCCATCCTAAGTGCAGGACTCTGCACTTGTCGTTTTTGAACCTCATCTGATTTCTTTTTGCCCAATCCTACAGTTTGTCTAGGTCACTCTGGACCCTCTCCCTACCTTCCAGCATACCTGCCTCTCCCCCCAGCTTTTTGTTATCCGTGAACTTGCTGAGGGTGCAATCCATCTCATCATCCAGATCATTAATGAAGATGTTGAACAAAACCAGCCCCAGGACTGAGCCCTGGGGTGCTCCGCTTGATACTGGCTGCCAAATAGATATTGAACTATTGATCACTACCCATTGAGCCTGACAATCTAGCCAGCTTTCTATCCACCTTATAGTCCATTCATCCAATCTATACTTCTTTAACTTGCTGGCATGAGTACTATCGGAGACCATATCAAAATCTTTGCTAAAGTCAAGATATATTATGTCCACCCCTTTCCCCATATCCACAGAGCCAGTTATCTCTGCATAGAAGGCAATCAGGTTGGTCAAGCATGACATGCCCTTGGTGAATCCATGTTGACTGTTCCTGATCACCTTCCTTTCTTCCAAGTGCTTCAAAATGGATTCCTTGAGGACCCGCTGCATGATTTTTCAGGTACTGAGGTGAGGCTGACTGGTCTGTAGTTCTCCAGATTTTCCTTCTTCCATTTTTTAAAGATGGGCACTACATTTGCCTTTTTCCAACCACATGGGACCTCCACGAGTTTTCAAAGATAATGGCCAATGGCTCTGCAATCACATTAGCCAACTCCCTCAGCACCCTTGGATGCAGCACATCCAGCCCCGTGGACTTGTGCATGTCCAGCTTTTCTAAGTTGTCCTTAACCTGTTCTTTTCCTACTGAGGGCTGCTCACCTCCTCCCCATGCTGCGATGCCCAGGGCAGCAGTCTGGGAGGTGACCTTGTCTGTCAAGACTGAGGCAAAAAAAGCATTGATTACTTCAGCTTTTTCCACATCATCTGTCGCTAGGTTGCCTCCCCCATTCATTAAGGATCCCACACTTTCCCTGAGCACCTTCTTGTTGCTAACATACCTGTAGAAACCCTTCTTGTTACCCTTCACATCCCTTGCTCGCTGCAACTCCAATTGTGCTCTGGCCTTCCTGATTATACCCCTTGAAGCTCTAGCAATATTTTTATACTCCTCCCTAGTCATCTGTCCGAGTTTCCACTTCTTGTAAGCTTCCTTTCTGTGTTTAAGCTCACCGAAGATTTCACTGTTAAGCCAAGCTAGTCACCTGCTGTATTTGCTATTCTTTCTGCACATCGGGATGGTTTGTTCCTGCACACTCAATAAGGCTTCTTTAAAATTCAGCCAACTCTCCTGGACTCCTTTTCTGCTTATATTAGCTTCCCAGGGGATCCTGCCCATCAGTTGCCTAATGGAGTCAAAGTCTGCTTTTCTGAAGTCTGGGGTCTGTATTCTGCTGCTCTCCTTTCTTCCTTTTGTCAGGATCCTGAACTCGACCATCTCATGGTCACTGCTGCCCAAGTTGCCACCCACTTCTACTTCCCCTACCAATTCTTCCCTGTTTGTGAGCAGCAGGTGAAGAGGAGCACGGCCCCTAGTTGGTTCCTCCAGCACTTGCACAAGGAAGTTGTCCCCAAGACTCCAAAAATTTCCTGGATTGTCTGTGCACTGCTGTATTGCTCTCCCAACAGACATTAGGGTGATTGAAATCCCCCATTAGAACCAGGGCCTGTAATCTGGAAACTTCTGTTAGTTGTCTGAAAAAACCCTCATCTACCTCATCCTCCTGGTCTGGTGTCTATTGCAGACACCCACCACGACACCAGTTAGGTAGTTACGTAGAGCTGGTCTTTTCCCACTGGAAAAGGGGGTGAAAAAGGAAGGAAAACTGACAGACCGTGGGAAGAAAACTGGCTAACGGGTTGAGATCACAATTGAAAATAGAATAATAAAGCTCTTGGGAGATCGTGCTGTGACAGGGTCTATCCAGCACGGATTCTGCCAAGGGAAATCATGTCTCCCAGATAACAGCCACCAGGAACACTGTACAGGGCTTGTTTGCCCAGCACTGAGATGCAGCCACCTCTGCAGTGGGTCTGTGAGATTAAAGCAGATTTCCCTGCTCAGTGGGATAGGAAGAGGGGGGCTGTTTCCATACATAAGGGTAACACAGGGTGGGCACTACTAGCCTTGTAGGGTCTCCAATAGGAGTACGACATCAAGGGAATCTCCAAAGAAGGAATATGGCTTAAGTTTATGATTGTTATCTGAATCTCTGCGATCCTGTATCACTCTTGTAAAAGTTATGTGCAGAAGAACCAGCCAGGAAGGCACAGGTAAACAACTCCAAAGCTGTATAACCCTCAGGAAGAATTGCATAAACCGGTTAAAAGACTGGGTCCAAGAATCCCAAGAGGGTTTTTTGCTTGGTATAAAAGGCTGAGCTAAAACTGACAAGGGGCCTTGATTCAACCAATGGACGTGATCCTTTGACCAGGGCATAGGCTGAGACCAGCACAGAATCACATCAATGTCCGGCTGGAAAGGACCTCACGAGGTCATCCAGTACAGTCCCCGCGCTGGGTCAGGACCAAGCAAAACTAGAGAAGCCCTGAGAGGGGTTTGTCCAGCCTGGTCTTAAAAACCTCCAGTGATGGTGATCCCACAACCCCCTTTAGAAACAGATTCCAGAGCTTAACTGTCCTTAGTTAGTTACAAAGTTATTCCTAATATGAACCTTATATCTCCTTTCCTGCAGGTAAGCCCTTTGCATTTTGTCCTGACTTCAGTGGCCATGGGGAACAATTGATCCCGGTCCCCTTCATAACAGCCCTTTAATATTAGCCTATTCCACTCAACTCACCCCAGACTTGCAAAATTTTCCCACCCTTTTATCCCTGCCCCGAGGAGTTGAGATGTTGCTGTCACTTACCCCTCAGTGAGCCGTGGAGAACACGGTCCCTACGCCACCAGACCGCTGACAATCCCCGTGGAAAGAAGGCCCCGTGCACGACTACTGTTAGCAGGCTAACGAGCTAAGCGCTGGATCTCTCAGGGTACGTCCACCCCTCCTCTCACCTCACAGCAACAGCACAGCCCCCCTGCTCCAGCGACTCCGTCCTTCCTTCAGCCCGGCTCCACCTGCCCCAGCAAATGAGGTATGTGCAGATGGGTGCTGGAATTCAAAACTGGAACTCAGCGCAAACAACGACATTCTTTTCAGTTTCTGGCACCACCCTTGCTCAACCAGTCCCAGTGGGTACTGCCAGTTTCAGGGAGGCTGTTAAGGTGGCTACCGATCTCCTAGCCCCTGTGTTCACACCCCACATTCCACACGGTTCGGCTCTGACCTGCCACATGACCTACTGCCGTGGTCAGAGGCCTCCATTGTTTGCAGCTGTCTCTTCTACAGCGAAGAGGGTTAATTGCTGTCTTCATCGAGCCTGAAAGCGAGTGCTGGGCTTTGATGGGGAGCCCTGGCTCCCATCCTCCCTGTTCTAACCACTAAACTCCACTCCCCTTTGTACACAACCCGCCGGTGTCTAGCTTCCATTGTCCTACTGGGGATGGATTGCTGTCATCGATATTCAGGGTGAAAGCTGGATCGATGCTATGAAAGCCATGGCCAACTGCTGCAAGGAGTGGATCAAGTTGGGTATCATTCAAAAGCCTTTTGTCCCACGGGCAGAATGGTGGTAACCCTGAGAAACCTCTAGAGTAATTATTTGTAGCTTCATAGAATCGTCGAAGTAGGACTGGAATGGACGTGGCTTGGTCATCTAGTCCTGACCTTTGCGCTGAGGCAGGATTAAGGATTATCTAGAGCAGCGGTTCTCAAACTTTTTGTATTGGCAACCCCTTTCACAAAGCCAGCCCCTTGTAAATTCAAAACACATTTTTCTATTAACATGATTTTAAATGCTAAATTTATAACCCTATTGTTTAAAATGAATTTACCTTTTCTCACCACTTTTAAGTTAAGACTAAAACACATTTTTATAGAATTATTGTTTTTTCCCCAATAGTTACTGTTTAATACTGGGGTTGCGAAGAAGCATTGTCAGTGTCACTTTTCACAGCAGACATAGCGCTCCATTGCCACCCTTACTTCTGCGCTGCTGCTGGCGGCAGCACTGCCTTCAGAGCTGGGCAGCTTGTGACCCCCCCAGGTTATAATCTATGACCCCCCCGAGGGTCACAACCCCCCCCCCCCCAATTTGAGAAGCTGTGATCTAGACCATCCCTAACAGGTGTTTGTCTAGCCTGCTCTTAAAAACCTCCAGTGACCGAGATTCCACAAGTCCCTAGGGAATTTGTTCCAGTGTTTAACCTAACAGTTAGGAAGTTTTTCCTAATGTCTAAATGTTCCTTGCTCCAATTTAAGCCATTGCTTCTTGTCCTGTCCTCAGTGGCTCAGTAGAGCAATTTCTCACCCTGCCATTTATAACAGCCTTTTATGTACTTGAAAACTTATCGGGTTCCCCCTCAATCTTCTCTTCTCCAGACTAAACAAACCCAGTTTTTTCAGTCTTTCCTCATAGGCCATTAATATTTTGTGTTGCTCTCCTCTAGATTGTCTCCAATTTGTCCACATCTTTCCCCAAGTGTGGTGCCAAAAACTGGATACAGTCCTCCAGCTGAAGCCTTATCTGTGCTGAGTAGAGTGGAAACCACGCCTGCTAATGCATCTCAGAATGATGTTCCCTTTTTGTTTTGCAAGAGTATGACATTGTTTTCCCATATTTAGTTTGTGATCAGCTATAACCCCAGACCCTCTTCTGCAGTTCCTCTTCCAAGGCAGTCATTTCCTATTCTGTATGTGCACAATTGATTATTCTTTGCTAGGGTATGTCTACACTACCCACCGGCTCAGCGGGTAGTGATCGATCTATTGGGGATCGAATTATCACCTAGACCCACGAGAGGCACAAGCGGAGTCGACAGGGGAGTGGCAACTATTCTCGTAGCCGAAGTTGTGTATCTTAGGTCGATCCCCCCCACCTAGTGTAGACCAGGACTAAGAGTGGTACTTTGCATTTGTCCTTATTGAATTCCATCCCGTTTATTTCCGTCCATTTCTCCAGTTTGTCCAGATCATTTTGAATTTTAAACCTATACTCCAAAGCACTTGCAACCCCTCCCAGCTTGGTATTGTTCACAAACTTTTCAGGCATATTGTCTCTATGCCATTATCTAAATCATTGATGAAGATATTGAATAGTCCCAGATCCAAAACAGATCCCTATGGGATCCCACTTGATATGATCTTCCAGCTTGACAATGAACAATTGATAACTAATCTCTGAGTACGGTATTCCAGCCAGTTGTACATCCACCTTATAATAGGTTCCTCTGGGCTGTATTTCCCTAATTTGCTTCTGAGGAAGTCATGTGAGATGGTATCAAAAGCCTGTATATTCGAAGAAATGTTTAAAAATCAATGTTGATTTAATTATACTTTAACAGGGCAAGTCAAACATGCAGCCCTCACA
>NC_048321.1:13421540-13514231 GCF_013100865.1 Trachemys scripta elegans
GTGAGGTGGTGTAAAAAGCCTGGATATTCTAGGAAATGTTTAAAAATCAGTGTTGATTTAATTATACTTTAACAGGGCAAGTCAAACATGCAGCCCTCACACATTTAAATTGTGGCCCTCGGCTGGCAATGCGGTGTTAGCAGTTAACGCTCGGAACACAAGACCTGCTGAGTGTCTGTCATGTTACAGATCACTGCCTGTGGAGGGAGAGCTTCAAACTGGTTTGTCATCCCCAGCAAAACAGAAACGGTTCAGTGGTGCAGATTATCAGCTTTGGCAAAAGAGAAAGTGCTTGAGATGTCAGCATCCAACCAGAAATAACCGGCTGCATGCTAGAAATTACTGGAATCTGTCCATAATAGACACAATTACATAACTTACCTGTAACATAAGACAGCGTGGCTGTTTCTGAACATGGAAACTGGCCGCCGTTGTTTGTTTCTCCTGTGTCTAGAGAAACTGGCCTCTGGACACACCTGCAAAGCTACCCGCTTATCCCCCTTCACTCTGTCTTCACACTCTCCTTTGCCATCCTGNCTGAAATCCACGTGCGTTCGTTAATTGTTTCAGTCAAACTGAATCTGCATTTGTCGACAAAGAACACTTTGGGCAAAACATTACACCCAGCGCTAATGCTGACCGATATCGTCTTATCGTTTCCTTGGGCTCTTCTGTCTGTCTCCATCCGTCATCGCTTATCTTATACTCAGATTGTCACGGCTCTTCGAGGCAGGGACCAAATTTTTATCCTGTGTTTGTGCAGCAAAATCCAAGAAGGGGTGGAGTGGGGGCAGGGCCTGGGGCAGAGCCGAGGGTTGAGCACCCCCCGGCATATTAGAATTTCGGCGCCTCTGGTGGGGAGGGGGGAAGGAGGGTTCTGGGAATTGGGTCCCCTGGGTTACTTCTGTAGTGAGGGCAGTGGGGTCAGTGGACTAGAGCGTTGGGGACCAGGGGTCAGGATTTCTAGGTTCCAGCTCTGAGAGGCCAGTTGGGTCTAGCAGTTACAGCAGGAGGGTAGCCGGGAATCAGGACTCCTGGGTTCCACAGAGAGGAGACTATCGTCTAGTGGTTATAGCGGGGGGAGGGGAAAGATGGACCCTTGATCTGATCCAGCCTGGCTGCTCTCATGTTCTTCTGAAGCCAGAATGTGATCCTCTAGTCTGAGCTCTTGTATAGCATGGGACATAGAACTGTCCGAATTAATTCCTGTTTGAACTGGAGCAGATCTTTTAGGAAGAAGACACTTCCCCCCACTGAGCCCTGGGATCCCCCCAGCTGCTTCCCCTGGACCCCTCTCACATAGGCGTCAACTTTCTCCGGCGCCGGTGGGTGCCCGTGCCCCCCACCCCTTTCCCCACCCCGACTCCACCCTTTCCCCGCCCCTGGCCCCGCCCGCATTCCAACCCCATCCCCAAAGTCCCCGCCCTAACTCCGTCCCCTCCCTGTCCCTATTGGATCCCTTCCCCAAATCCCCGCCCTGGCCCCGCCTCTTCCCCAGCGTGCCGTGTTCTCCCTCCTCCCCCCTCCCTCCCTGCCCCACGAATCAGCTGTTTCACAGTGCAAGCGCTGGGAGGGAGGGGGGAGAAAGTCTCACGACCTGTGTGGGGAGATGCAATCCAGCCCACCCTGGGGTGAAGAGCTCAGTGAGGATGTTGCAGGGAAGACACTGGCCCCCTGAGTCTCTTTCGTGCACTAAACATCTCTGCTTGGGCTCTGGGGGAGCCTGGTTCTGGGGTTTCACGGGAAGCTGCTCTCATCGTTTCCATCCTGGTGGACGTGACTCCATTCGAACCAGCCGCCTCTCTGCATGTTCCTGTGGATGTTGTCTCTAGGCTGTTCCCTCCTGCCCAGCCGTGGCATTGCAGGGGACATTGCCATTTCCTCGGCCGCGATGGTCAGTCTCAGCTGGTCCCTTCTCTGGGCTGCCTCGTTGGGTATTCTGTGGCCAAGTCACACAACAGCCCAACCCCTCTTCCAGAGTCCAGCTGTAAACAAAAACAAGGTCCTTTGCCCTGCCTGGGCTCAGTTCTGAACAAAAAGCTTCTTTCACCCCTCCAGGGGCTTGAATCTAGAGTTCAGCCCCTCTCCCTTGTCAGGGTATTGACACCCCACCCCCAGCATTTCCCAGACCAAGTACCACCTAAACCAGCCTTCTGCCCATCCTGGGCTTCTACCTCCTTCCCTGGTCTTCACAGGCCCTTGTCCTCTCCTCTCTAAGGCCGTGCCCCAGGAGCTGCACCTGTTCCTGTAGCTCTGTTTTCTCACCTCAGCCAACCCCAGCGACCGGCCCTTCCTCCAGGCCTTTCCCAGGGAGCGGGGTCTCCCCTCCAGCCCAGCGCTCTCTGCTCCTTACACAGCTTAGTTCTGCCTCCTCTGGTCGAGGCAATCGGTGAATCACCTCCCGGGTGCAGAGCATAACTACTTAGGTAGGTTATAAAAGGTGATAGAGGATAGGTCCATCCATGGCTATTAGCAGGGTGGTCAGGGACACAACCCCATGCTCCAGGTGTCCCTACACCTATGACTGCCAGAAGCTAGGAGTGGATGACAGGGGATGGATCACTGGATAATTGCCCTGTTCTGCTCACTCCCTCTGAAACACCTGGCATTGGCCAGTGTCAGACACAGGACACTGGACTAGATGGACCATTGGTTTGACTCAGTGTGGAAGGGTTCTCAGGGTGCCACCTGAACTGTGGGACCGCTGAGCCCCCTGTCCCACCAGCCCTCTGACATGGTGATGCTGTGACAAGCTACAGACCTCTGACAGATGCTGCATTACACAGCCATACCCAGGAATATCCAACTGAGTTACATGAATGATCTCCCAGCCACTCATGAACCAACAATGGGGAGGCTCCAGCCAATTCCCCCCAGCCCTGCACCCCAGAGCTGTGCCCTCTTGCCCTGGTCAGAAGCCTGGCCAGCGTCAGTTCATTACCCAGGCTGCTCCTCTCTCGATGTGGAGAGGACACACACCAGCCTTTGTAACCTTAGCTGAGACACCGCACGCACTTCAATCAAACATACTGTTTAGGTAGGATATAAAACAGGTTTATTAATAGAGAGATGTTAGCTGATTATAAGTAGCAAGCATAGAGATCCCAGTTGGTTACCCAAGAAATCAAATAAATCCACAATCTGAGTTCTCTAAACTAAACAGGCTTTGAATCAAGCTGTGTCGCACCCCGACAGATGGTACTAACAGGTCTCAAAACTTCTAAATGCAGGCTGGGACTCTCCTCCAGGCCAAGACCTCCCTCCCCAGTTCAGAGTCTTTGTCCTCCAGACGTGTTTCCAGGTATTGAGTTGTGGGAGGAGTGAAGCCAAGTCATGATGTCACTTCCCCTCTTTTATACTTTCTTCCAGCTGGCTGAAAAGTTCTATGCTTGTGACATGACGGTCTGCCCCCATTAGTCAAGCAGTCTCCATTGCCTACCTGCGTGTCCATTGTATCCAGTTCCTGGGATAGTGGATTCTCTTTAACGGGCCAGTGATAGTGGTGAATATGGGGGTGCCAGGGTGCTACTCAGGGTGGCCATTCTTATGTTCTCTCTCTTGCCTTACACCTCCCCTCCTGCTCTGCCCCTCTTTTTCATGGGGAAATATCAATTCAGATGCATTTTTTCCTCTTGTCATCAGGAAATTTCAAAATTAAAAATTTATTTTAGATATTCAATGAACATTTCTGAATTTTTGGTGTTTGGAAACTCACAAGAGTTTGGTTTTCTATTTCTGATATTTGCCTGTTCATTTTTTCTTATATTTTAATATTCCCTTCTCTTTTCCCAATGGAAAGGTTAAAAAAATGTGAGGAAGGAGAGAGAAACCTACTTTTAGAACAAGACAAAGTTGGGCAAAAGGAAGAGCTTGTCTACAAAAACTAGACAATGGGCTCTTCAGTCTAGCAGACAAAGGTCTAACAAGATCCGATGGCTGATCATTGAAGCTACGAGACAAATTCAGACAGGAAATAAGGGGCATGTTTTTAACAGTGAGTAATTAACCATTGGAACAATTTACGAAGGGTCATGGTGGAGTTCCCATCACTGGCAATTTTTAAATCAAGAGGGGATGTTTTGCTAAAAGATCTGCCCTGGTTCAAACAGGAATTAATTCAGGGAAGTCCCATGGTCTGGGTTATCCAGGAGGTCAGACTGGATGATCACAATGGTTTCTTCTGGATTTATAATATACGAATACATACAACTTTACACTAGTTTAATGAAATCTGTTAAAATGAATCTAAATAAATGAGGACATACCCTTGTGTGAACAGTATTATGCTGATGTAGAAGTGGCTAATTCTGGTTAGTTGAAAATCAGCTGGGAATTGGTTTAAACTCAACTGAAACTAGCTACTTTCAAACCAAGACAAGGATGTTCACACTGAGTTCTGCACCAGTTTAATTAAAGACCAGTGTTCCTTTTTACCCCTGCCCTCCTCCTGAGTATGTGTTATGCTACAGCCGCTAATGACAACATTAACAACAAGAGTCTGCTCTCATTTAGATTATGTCTACACTGGAATAAAACACCTGGGGCTGCCCTGTGTCATCTGACCTGGGGTCGTGTGGCTCGGACTGGGGGGCTATGTTTGGGCTCGGGCTGGAGCTCTGGGACCCTTGGGCTTCAGCCAGAGCCTGAACATCTACAGTGAAAATTGATAACTGCGCAGCCCAAGACAGTTGACACGGGTCAGCCACGGGTGTTTTATTGCAGTACAGGCATTGTGACATTCCCCAGGGTATAACCTGGACTGCTGTGTCCCCTCAATTCTCTAACCTGGAATGCCTTTTACACTGCTTTGCTGTGAGAACAGCCATTTCTGGTCTGCTCACACATGACCTCCAGCAGGTAAATTACTCCCAGCTATACTGTCTGAATGCTAAAGCCAGCCACTCACAGCGAACACTGCAGGGCGACACCAGCAAGCTCCCACCCCTGTTTTATCCCAGTAATGTCCATCTTATATTGCCCAGCATCTTCCTGGACAACACAAATGTCTGTCATTTCAATAATCTGAAACTATATTCACACATCTTGTTATCTCAAGTGAAGGTTCCCAAACACTTCAGTCCAAACACACTGGTGTAGATAAAACAGCACAACAAGTTTATTAACTACAGAAAGAAAGATTTTAAGTGACTACAAGTAATGGGGGTATAAAAGTCAGAATTGGTTACAAAGAAATAAAAGGTAAAACATAGACTAATACCAAACTTAATGAGCTAAGTGAATTTAAAGCAAGAAGGTCTCTCTCAGCATGTGCATACAGCAGGCTGGCTGAGTTCCCTCAGGCAGGACCTCTCCCCCAGTTCAAGGATGTTTCCTTTGTCTTTCATACATTGTTGATGCTGTGAGTAGAGGTGAGGGGAGAGAGCACCTGCCACTCCCCTTGTTAATCAAGAGGAGAAGCCACAAAGAAGGAAATAGAAAACAGAGCACAGTGTAAGAAAGCAGAAGCCCCCCTCCTGGTATGTTTGTGTTTAGCAACACTCAATTTGCATCCCTGCTTATATGGGATACAGGAGCAGATGGACCCAGTGGTCCTGTATGACTGACAATCGGGTCCTATATGTATTCCTATGTTCCTGCTGCTTGAACAGAAAGCATGAATGCTTTAATCAGAGAATGCACACACATTGCATGTGCCTCGTATCCAATACTTTTTCCATAGTGGTATCAGGTTTGAGATGCTGCCTTCTCTCCAGTGTATTGGGGCCTTTGGCATCTGATCTCTTTGCTTGGGCAGTACTGAAATTTTGATGCTGTTACATTTAATTTTTCTCTTCTGCCTCCAAAGCTTTGGTCAGGACCCTTTGGGCATCTTCAGCAACAACATTTAGAATGTGCTTCAGTATGACGCATGTGACTGGAAAAGACCTTAATTTTATATGGATACCGAATTGAAATATCTCAGGGAAGATGTGCTCAGTTAACGTCATGTAATGTTTTTCAGCCTTGCCCAGAAGACATTCAATAAAATGGGTTGACATTTCTTCTTCTAGCGGAGACTTTATCACTGCCTTCAAGTCTGCAATGGGCTTCCCAACCATCTTGGAAAGGTTAACCAGGGAGTCATCATCCAAGCCAATGTTCTTGCGGTAACTTGCCATGCAGCGCCTCAGTAGACAAACATTATAAGCAAAAGAAAGACCTGGAATAGGAAGTAGAGAAAGGAAGCAGGACACCAGGCCTTGTTTCCAGATCTGACTCAGCAGGGCTTTCTTCTTCCTTTCCAGGATGGGTCTGGAAATACTGGGCAGGGAAAGAAGGAAAACGTGCCTCTTGTGAGAGTCTAGCTCATCTGCCAGAGTTTCCTGCAGTCGAGGAGAATCGTACTTGCCAAATTCGCATCTGGAGACAAGGAAAACCTGCGGTGAGGTCACCCCTGCTCCCTGCAACTTCGTCATGCAATCGTCTCTGATTTTCTTCAGGGTGGTCTCCTCACTGAAGTTTTTCCTTCTTTTTTCATTATACAAGTCTACATCCACCTTGGAGCGCACAAAGTAAAATTTCTTTCCCATCCTTTGGATCTCCTGGGCCAGGACAGCGTGTGTGGATTTGAACCGCTCGGAAGCAATGATAATGAAGAAATCGTAGTAGGCAAAATTGACCTGCTGGAGGTAGCTGTCAGGCCGGAAACTCGGCGTCCCAATTCCCGGAAGGTCCCACAGGGTAACATTTTGGTGTTTGGGATGAGGATAAGGAGTTGGTTCCATTGTTGTTTCTGTCACATCAACCTTGGCTGCGTATTCGTCATCATCATCCAGACCCCGCATGGCATTGATGAAGGACGATTTCCCACATCCCGACTCCCCCGTGATGGCGATGTTGAGTTTCACATTTTCCAACTGCTCTAGGGATTCCTGCACTTTAGAAACCATTTCTGAAATATTCCCTCTTTCAACAGCGGCCATTAGCTTTTCGAGATCCTCTTTGGGAACAGTGGAGAGATTAAAATCCGTATCCTGAAATCTATCATCCAAAGCACCTCTTGCTAACGCCATCTTTCTGGGGGGAAAAAAAAGAAGGATGTCAGTCAGTGTAGAAAGAAAAGGGGAAGGCAAGCTGGAAAACAGAAATTGCCATTACCAAGAACTTCATGAGTCCAGAATTGTTCCTGCTTCTTCATAATGCTATTATAATGTCAGTAGAGAGAAAATGGTTCAAGAGTAATGTTTGATTATCAGTGTCACACCGTCTGAAGTGACTCACCACTGAGAGTGCCAATCTCAGGTCAGACTGTCAGAAAACAGGGCAGACACCCCAAACTGGTCCTATATTCTATCATTAGATTTCACCAAGCCCGTAATAAATGTGAACTCCTGGATCACTATAGCAGTTGTACCATGGAGCCACAGACAGTCCCCTGAGACTCTCTGAGACTCTCCAGCCAATCTTACCAGTCAAACTGGACTTTGTGATAATGGTCCTTTATCCCAAATATCACATCACATTAGGTTACTCCCGACCCCAAAGGATACTCTCGATCTCACACCAAACACAACATTGGCAGCCAATTTCTCTAGTAAACTAAAAGTTTATTAGCTAAGAAAAGAAATGAACATTATTGAGAGGTTAAAGCAGGTAAATTACATTAACAGGTGAGTCTAAGATTGTAAATCCAAAATGACAGCAGAGATGTAGTAATCTGCTAGTTTTGCATAAGTCTCTCAGGGTACCCAAAATGATTTTGGTGATCTCTGTCCTGCATCTGGAGTGCTTCCTTGTGAGTGTTCGAACAGTCCAGAGATGCAGGATCATTCCCTCAAACCAATATTTATAGATCCTGCTCCCAGAAGAAAATCTGAACAATGTCTTCACCCACATGAGTTTTGATGAGTAGCAGCTGCAGAATGAGTTGTGAACTTCCATTGTTGAACTCAATGACTGTGGCTTTGAAGTTAACATTCTACTTCCTTTGCATACACAGGTAATTCAGTTACAGTGATATATGGGTTTAATTTTTTTTACAGGTTTAAAAATTTGTATACAATTGCCTGCCATTACATTATAATAGGGATAGATAAGTGAAAACAATGCAAGTATCATTCATTAGTATTCATGAAGTTCTAACACCTGAATATACACACACTTTGATCTGGGGTTATTTAATTACAGGGTCATACATAATGTAATGTGATAGCAATCAATAGGTTTCTAGATAAGTTTGAAGACAATGCCATTAACATTCCCTTTGAACTAAACTAACACAAGTGAATTGTTGTGCACACATACTTAAACATTTCACACTTTGTTGATATTCACACACAACTCAATTGGTCGATTGTTCTGACCTAAGCTGGTCTGTCAGTGTTACAATCAGCACTCAAGATGGGGGGGCAGAGGGGGGAAAGGGAAATGAGAACCAGGCCTAGTCTTCACTTACCGGCTGGTCCGGCGGCACGCCATCGATGTTCTGGGATCGATCCCGGAAGTGCTCACAGTCGGCGCCGGTACTCCAGCTCGCCGAGAGGAGTACGCGGCGTCGACGGGGGGAGACTTCCGGCCGCGTCTGGACCGCGGTAAGTCCGGACTAAGGTACTTCGAATTTGCGTACCTTAGTCCGAAGTCCGGACTAAGTGGGGACCAGCCCCAAGTCATGCCTCAGAACTCTGTGGTGAAGAAAGTAACTTGTGAAGAAATAAAGGTGTTTTTTTTATTATTTCAATATTATGCATCATTTCTGAAGCAAGAAAATGAATATTTCATCAGCTGATTCTCTAAGAGCTTGGAAGAGATTTTTCTGCGCGTGTTTTTCACAGGCTGGTTTGAGTTATCCCAGTTTTAATCATATTTTTTCCCTTCCATATTAGAGGCTAGATTTTCAAAAAGCATCACTATGGACCAGCTTGCAGTTGGAGATGGTCAGAAATTTTCCATCAAAGCATTTCTTTTTCATGGAAAAATGTTAATTTTTAAAAAAAACGTGTTGGGAAAAATCTAAATTAAATGTTTCACTATTAAATTTTGCATTTCTGCCTGAGCAGTCATGACTGAGAGCTGTAGTTCAGTTTCTTCATTCCCCCCATTTCCCCTTACTAGCTAAACTCCCCATCCAGACTACCTTTCCCATGATGCACCACAGTCATGGGACTCCCATGATGCACCACAGTCATGGGACTCCCATGATGCACTGTGCAGCTCAGGAGGACGCAGATTACTGTTGAATTTCTCCAAAATGTTTTGACATTTCCTAGCCACATTTTTTCATTCTGCAAATCTCTCCAGTATTTCAACTTTTCATCCTGAGTCAGCAAATGCTGAAATATTGGAATTACCTGGGAGACAATTTACCTTTTTTGACCAGTTCCACTCTCAATAGGGCAAAGGCAGGGCCTCTCCACTGTTCTCAGTGGGATCTGAATCTTTTTAAAAACTGGCTCTTAAGGCATAAATATTCTAGTGGGTCTCTGATCTTGACTGCCTTGTTTTTAGTGCCTGTTTTTCAGAAGTGTGGAGTGGCTCATAGCCTCTGAAAATCAAGTTCCTCGAAGAACTCTCAAGCTAGGTACCCAAAAATTAAGGCATTCAAGGTCAGGCAGTGTCCATGTCTTCAAATGAAGGCCTAAATGCCATATTTTGAACTCAGTTACTCGAGTGAAAACCAGGAACTACCACACCCAGTGACTCCAAATTCACACTGACATCTCTGAGGAGGGAGGACACTCATTCTAGTCCAGAAGCTTCGATGTGCCACACAAATTTGGTGGCCTCACAATTGCATTGTTGAAAATTATTAACATCATAAATAAAGTGTCTAGAAAGATCTGTTTGCTTTGACAAAAAGAATCTCACCAAATTTTAAATTTCCTGCGCGAATTTTGTTTCCTTTATTGTGGGTCTTTCATGGATTGATCCTCAGCCCTGTGAGGCAAGGAAGATTTAATGAAGGTTTTTTTTAATGTAATTATCATCATCTTTATTACAGAAGCTCATAGAGGCCCCAACCAAGATCATGGGCCCCAGTGTGCAGGGTACTGGACAAAATTAGCAAAAGACAGTCTCTGTCTCTAACAGTTTACAGGCTAAATAGACAACACAAAGGAAGGATTCTTCTCCACATTTTGCATTGGGTAAACCGAGGCACAGAGAAATTAAGTGACCTGTCCAAGGTCACATTTAGGCTATGTCTCCACTTACACTGCTACCGTAGCACAGCTGTAGAGACAAGAATCCTTCCATCAACCTAATGCTGTTCTCTGCTTCCACATTGTCTATACCAGGGCTTATGTCAGATTAACTACATTACTCCAGGGTCTGGCTTTTTCACACCGCCATTAGTTAGTTAGTCATGTCCTCTTGCTCAAGCAATTCAGCAACTCACATGTAGCCTTAACTGAGCTCCCAGCTGGGAGAATGAGGAGAATAGGCCAAACAATACCATAAGAGGCCAAACCATTCCACAGATTTCGTCCATGGTCCGCTTTGTGCGGGCTCTCTTTCCATTAAGTCTCACATGTTGAACAGTATACGACAATAATTTTGGATCAAATATAAAGCCCAACAGAGCCCTCCAGAAAGCAGAGTCAGGATTTTCCTCTTTGTTTGCCATATAAAACACACAAAAAAGGAAAATCCTGCCTTCTGTCTCTTTATCTATACAATAGACACCCTCAGGGTATCTGCCTTCCCTACAGTGACAGGTCTGTGGATTATGTTGTGGTTATCTTGAAGTTGTCCCTTCTTATTCCAGGGCTTTCTTGCGAATTCTCTTTGCATCTTCAGCAACTTGATCCAGGAAGCTTGACAGTATGGAATATGTGGTAGTGAAAGACAACGCTGCTACAGCTACGGTGCTAAACACTGATACCAGCTTAAAGTGACGTTCAAATAACCTGGCGATGCCGCACCCAACACTGACACATTTCTTCAGTAAGAAGTCCCTGGTGAGTTCTTCCACCTGCGGCGATAGGATAACAGCCTTGAGCTCTGTGACGGGCTTTGCAGCCTGCCTGGCAAGCTTAGCCAGGGAGTCACCATCAAGGCCAAATCGCTTGTAGAAGGCAATCATGGAGACCAGCAGGATTCCAATGTCACACGCGAGAGAGACTCTCTCAAGGGGAACAGCATTGATACAAGCTGACACCAGGGATATTTTCCATAAATGCTTCTTCAGGGCAGCTTTCTTCTTCTCTATGATTTTAGGAGAGAGGTTGGGCAAGCTGAGCAGAAACACAAGTCTCTGTAGACTGGGGAGGTCCTTCTCCAGCGTATCCACCAGTAGGCGAAAATCATACTGGTCGAACTCCCAGTTGGAGAGAAGAAAGACCTGTGGGTTGGACGCCCCTTGGTGTCTCAGATGTTTCTCGGAGTTCTCCCTGATCCTCTGTAAGACACTGTCCTGACTGTAAATTTTGGGGTGAGCCCTTCTTTCATTGGCCAAATCTTCATCCACTTTGCAGCGCACAAAATAGAACTTCTTCTCCATTTTTTGGATCTCCCGGGCCAGGGCGGCATGGCTGGAACGGAACCGCTCTGAGGCGATGATGATAAAGAAGTCATAGCGACTGAATTTCACCTGTTGGAGGTACCTTTCCGGCCGAAAAGCCATTGCCCCAATCCCTGGCAAATCCCACAGGGTCACGTTAGGGTAGGTAGGATGTGGATAAGCAGTTGGCTCTGTTGTCATTTCTGTCACACCAGTTGGGGCAGCCATTTTGTCCTCAGTCTCCAGTCCCCGGATGGCATTGATGAAGGATGATTTCCCTGCACCCGTCTCTCCTGTAACAGCAATGTTGAGCATCGTATTTTCAAATGACTCCAGTGCCTCCTGAGCTTTCAAAGCAGCTACCTCAGGGCTTCCATCTTTGAAGAGATGCATGAATTTCTCATATACTTGTATAGCTGCATTGAACAATGCCTTTGGGTCTAACTCTATATCCACATCCTTCATGAGTGCAGAGAGAGACTCCATGGACTCCATGAGAGATTTGAAAGATGTCATCTGGCCCAGAGAAGGAAAAGGAAAAAGGGAAATTTCATTCAGCGTTCGCTAGAGTTGGTCAAAACTCAGAATTTCCATTTGGCAGGAAATTCCGACATTTCAAAATTTCTATTTGTCCCAAATCAGAACAAAAAGTTCAAATTTTGAAATTTCCCGTGTAACAAAAATTCCAAAACAATTAGTTGTGAAAATATCCACAGGGCTTTATTGAAATGACCTTATTTTGATAAAGTGCTTCATTTCAACTATTAATTGTAATATAAAAATAATAGACGATATAATTATTAATTATTTTTTTTAGATACCCCTTTTGACCTATCTAGTTAAAGTTTAGGGCCCTGGGTGTTTCTATTAGGAGGAGAAATTGATAGCATCCTTGCTCATAAGTCCAAATTCTTTTCATCCAGCACTCTTGATTCAAAAAACTTTCTCTAGGCTTTTCCCAGGACCCCAGGACACTTCCAGGCTCTGGCTGTCTCTCTGTGTCTTGTGCTTCTCTCTCTCTCACATGTGTACATGCTCTTACAGTATGCCTACAATAGAAATGCTACAGTGACACAGCTTCAGCTACAGAAGGGGTCCTTCCATCACAGTAGTAAATCCACCTTTCCGAAAGGGGGGAACTCGGTTGATGGAAGAATTCGTCTATTGACCTAGCAGAGTCTACACCAGGGCATAGGTTTGTTTAACTATGTCTCTCAGGGCAGTGAATTTTTCACACCCTTGAGCATCATAGCTAGGTCGACCTAACTGTAGTGTAGACCAGCCCTTAGCCAAAACAATACTGAGCCAAGTCCCTCCACCCAGCTCATAAATTCCCAAGCTGACTCAGCCCTTTGTTTTGGGAGGCAACATGTGTTTAATGATCTCTTACAGTTACCTTTGAAGGGCGGTGGTTAAACTCGTAACTTTAAAATACTTAATATAATGTATACAAATGTAAATAACATTGAAATGAAGTGCTTTGACCTTATCAAACCAAAATGTCTTGATCCTTTTTTGATCAGATATTTCAACTAAGTTGATATATCTCCACAAAGTTTTGATTTTGTCCAATCAGCATTATCCAATGGAAAACTGTTCTGTTGGGAAATTTTCCACCAGCTCTAGTGGTTTGTTTTGTTTTTGTTTTGTTTTTTACAGGGAACATAAAACCATCAGCTCATTTTTGTAACCTACAGAACCAGGACTAGATTCTCCTCCACTGACACAGAGTTTGCAAAGTGCATCTCTGATCTCTTCACCTCTAGCATGTGCTACATTCAGGAGGGAGATGTGTGCACCAGGGAAGGACAGATGTACATTTCTGACAGGGAGAGCTCAGGTGTATGTTATGGATAGAACTTGGTACAAGTTACACCTGGAGCACTGCAACACCCTTGACCCTCACTAGTACTGCCCTCTTGTGGAGCTTCGCTGGCCAATTTCAGGTCTATTTGACAAAACAGGAAATCCTGCTTTAGCTCCACCCCTTTTCTGAGCCAATGAGAAGACTTCTTTGGGCAGTAGAACACCCTACTGGAGCCCTCATTCCCTTCCAAGCCAGCCATGAAACTAGTGAGTCCCTCAATTCTCCATTGGACATTTTAGAAAAAGTCGCCAAATCCTTTAATACAATAACAGTGAACAGAAATATGATCTGTCCTTTGATTTTTATATCTGGCCCATCAAGATTTCAATTACTATCAATAATCAAAGGCAATCAGACAATCAAGTGCCTTTAAAATATTTGCTAACTGTATGTGTAACCCACTGGGCAATTCAATCTCCATTTCCAGCCAAGATGGGACCAACACACATGCCAAGTACTGTGGTGCTCAATGGGTGACATTCAGGAGTCAAGTGAGGGAAGGGTTGCATACTTGGTCCTGTCTTTTCCTCTTTTCACAACAAGTGTAATATTCATTTACCACACAGATGCAAGCAGAGGATGGGGGCGCTCCCTTGTGTGGGCTTGGGAGGTCGGGGGCAGAAGAATGGGAGACAAGGGATGGCTTGGAGTAATAGTGAATCATGAGGGTAGGAGCTCTGACTGCCGGAAGCTGGGACTGGATGACAGCGGAGGGTCACTTGATAATTGCCCAGTTTTATTCATTCCTCCTGAAACATCTGGCACCAAACATGACCAGAAGACAGGATACTGGGCTAGACGGGCCATTGGTCTAGCCCAGTATGGCCAGTCTTATGTTCTAATCCACAACCCATTAACGCTACTTTTTTGTCCTATGCCTAAAGACGTGTTAAATGGCCACTTCACCTTGAATGGTCTCTTACAACCAACATGTGTTCTACCTTGCATTTAGCTGTGGCATGGAGCCCCTTTCCCAGACTTGAAGAAAGAGCTCTGAGGAGCTTAAAAGTTTGTTTCTTTTACCAGCAGAAGTTGGTCCAATGAAAGATGTTTCCTCACCCACCTCGTCTCTATCATAAATTTAAGCATCATTTTCTTATTTTTGTCACATTTTCCCAGGTGACAAAATGTTTAAAAAAAAAGTCAGAGAGAGTAGGGAAATCCCCACTTTCCATCATTTTTATCCCTCTGCCTGCCATACTCATGTGTTGGATCACTCAGACAATTCAACAAAAGCGTGCCCCCCAAAAGCCTATCCATATGTCATGGAGTGTGGGGGACTCAGGGCCCTGCACCCCCCACTTCCTGCGATTCACCAAAACTCTCAGCCAGCCAGTAAAACAGAAGGTTTATTAGACGACAGGAACACAGCCCCAAAACAGAGCTTGTAGATACAGAAACCAGGGCCCCTCAGTCCGGTCCATCTTGGGGGGCAGGGAGCCCAGACCCCGGTACTGGCTCTCCCTTCGTTTCCCCAGCCAGCTCCAAATTGAAACCCCCTCCAGCCATCTCACCCAGCCACACCCCCTGGCTCCTCCTCCAGCCTTTGTCCAGTTTCCTGGGCAGAAGGTGTCACCTGGTCCCAACCCCACACCCATGTATCATCATTCAAATGAAGTCACACTCTGATATCCCACCACCATCCAGCACCAATGCAGACAGTACCAGTAAAACTCCCATGCAACATTACCAGGTTAATACTCCCTATTCCGTCACACCATAACATCAGACAATGGGCCACAACCCCTCCCCTATCATCCCTTGCTCCCCAGGCAGGGGAAGCACAAACAAAACCACCCGTGTGTGGGGGTGGCTGGTCCCCAAGGGAATGTAGGGGGGCTCCCAAAGCTGCCTGTGCCTAAAGCTAAAGGAAGCCGTTAGTGGTTGAAGTGCGTCCAGCACCCAACAGCAAGCTCCCCTGTCCTGTGGCAGCATCGTGGTGCAGCCGATCTGGGGACGTACCTTACACAGCCTGTGCTAATGCACCGTCCTTCCTGGTCCTGGCGGGCCTGGTGGGCTGGGAAGGGCAATCTTTGCTGCTGGAACAAAATCAACTGCGGGGGGAAACTCCCCAGGACTTTGCTTCAGGGGCTGAAATGAAGAGAAGGGATGGATTTTCTCTAATGATTAAAGAGTTTTCAGTTTTAGTGAGCACGGGTCAGGGCTGAGCAGGGAGAGATTTCTTGTAGCCTGGGGTGGAACAGGATTCGGTCCCTCCCCTATTGCGAAAAGATCTTAAATTAACCCTGTTCCGTTTTTCTGATATTTTCCCCGTTCTCTCCCCACAGCTGCAGTGTGAATCATTCCTTCCTCAGCCATTGCAGGCTGTCTTCTCTTCTCCCCAGGGCAGCCCAGTAACCCCTTCCCCGGCCCTTTGCCAAGTAGAGCCTATACCTGAAACCCTGAACTCTCTGCCCCCAACCCCAGCCTGGTGCACAAAGAGACACATGGGAAATTGTTCCCCTCCCATCTGTCTGCCCCCTTGGGAGATATACTGAGATCAGGCACTGGGCGGATTCTCCACCATGTTGTGTCGTCATTTACACCAGTGCAAAATGAGTCCAGAATGCTGCTCTTCTAGATCACTAGAGCTGCACACCTGCTTTGCACTGGTGTGAATGAGTGTGCGAGGTGCAGGCAATGGAGAATCTTTCATCCCTCAAACAGCCCCGTCTGATTCCCAGGGAGCTTCGTGACAGGCTCAGGAAACGATCTGCATCCTGTGCCCCTGAAAACCGAAAGCAACAGGCTGAGCTGCCCCTTTCCCAGAAATGGGAGGTAGCCGGAAAGCGGGGCTGGCTCTGAGCCACCGAACAGCAAACAAAATTCCTACAGCCCTTAACTCTTGCAAGGAAACACAGGCGAGGGCCTGGCACGTGGAGCTGATCAGCCGGCAGCCACCCGACAGCAGCTCGAAAGCTTGTCTCTCTCCCCAACAGAAGTTGGTCGCCAATAAATATATTCGCTCAGCCACCTCATCTCTCTCATAAACGTTATGTAAGCGGAGAATGGTCCTGCTATTGTGGGGAACTTTCCTGGCTTCTGCTCTCCTGACTCTGGCCCCACAGCTCTCAGCTGCAGTTTGGACCCATCCACATGGCCGGTCTGCGCTGCCCCAACTCTCCAACTCCAGCTCTTCTGTCTCAGTGCTGCTGCCCTCCCCTTAGCTCTGCCCTGGCTCAGGCAGCCCCAGCTCATACAGAGCATTGGACCGTGGGCTCCTGACTCCCTCATTGGCCTGCAGCCCTATCTAGCACACCGACCTGGAGCGTTGCCCTCTCCTCATTGGCCCCAGGGTCTGTCAGTCTTGTCCTTGTCCCATGTGAAAAAATGTAAAAAAAAAAAAGGGCAGAGACAGTGGGAAAAACCCACTTTCCCTCAATTTTATCCCTCTGCTCTCCACGCCCATGTTGTTAGATCGCACAGACAATTCAACACAAGGGCTCTCCAGAAAAGCCTCCCCATAAAATCAGACAATGGGCCACAACCCCTCCCCCACCGCCCCTTGCTCCCCAGGCAGGGGACGCACAAACAGAAGCCCCCATGTGTAGGGGTGGCTGGTCCCCAAGGGAATGCAGGAACCCCATAAGCTACCTGTGCCTAAAGCTAAAGAGAACCGTTTGTGGTTGAAGTGCGTCCAGCACCCAACGGCAATCTCCCCGTCCTCTGGCAGCATCGTGGTGTGGCCAATCTGGGGACGTACCTTACGCAGCCTGTGCCGTTGCACCGTCCTTCCTGGACCTGGAGCCCCTGGTGGGTCGGGGGAACCAAACTTTGCTGCTTCTTCTGGACTTTGCTTCAGGAGCTGAAACAAGGAGAAGGGGTGGAATTTTCTCTAATGAGTACAGAGTTTTCAGTTTTAGTGAGGAAGCACGGGTCAGGGTTGAGCAGGGAGAGGTTTCCTGTATCCTGGGGTGGAACAGAATTCGTCCCTCCCATTCTGGGAACAGATGTTAGATTAACCCTGTTCTGTTTTTCTGCTATTTTCTCCTTTCTCTATCCACAGCTGCAGAGCGAATCATTCAGTCCTCAGGCATTGCAGGTCCTCTTCTCTTCTCCCCCAGGCAGCCTGGTAACCCCTTCCTCAGCCCTCTGCCAAATGAAGCATATACCTGAAACCCTGAACTCCCTGCCCCCAACCCCTGCCTGGTGCACAAAGAGAAACGTGAAATTGTTCCCCTTCCAAGCTGTCTCCCCCTTTTGGAGATGCGCTGAGATCAGGCACTGGGCTGATTCTCCACCATGTTGTGTCGTCATTTCCACCAGTGCAAAATGGGTCCAGAATGCTGCTTTTCTGGATCACTAGAGTTGTACACCTGCTTTGCACTGGTGTGAAACAGTTCAATGTGCAGGCAATGGAGAATCTTTTATTGTGCACAGGCACAGCGAGGTGGGGACG
Source organism: Trachemys scripta elegans (assembly GCF_013100865.1). Classification (NCBI taxonomy): domain Eukaryota; kingdom Metazoa; phylum Chordata; order Testudines; family Emydidae; genus Trachemys; species Trachemys scripta. The sequence continues at coordinate 13,439,244 of NC_048321.1, forward strand.
AAGGGGCAGGTGCCTGGGGCCCCAGGGCTTTAAAAGGGCCCCGCTCCAAGCCGCTGCCACTGCTACCAAGGTAGCAGGCAGAGCCCCGGGCCCTTTAAATTACCACCGGAGCCCTGGGCGGCGCATGCCCAGCGGTGCTGAAGGGCTGGCTGAGGGAGGCTTGGCCCCCGCCCTGCCCCTTCTTCCCGAGGCCCTGCTCCTTCTGGGGGTACGGAGCCGGCCCCCCCAACCTTGCCAAGGTATAACAAACAAAATAATGAGACCCCCAAATTCATCACAGGAGTGCAGGGGGTGAGGGGTTGCCTGGGGACAGGAAGTTTTAACGCAGGAGCATAGGGGGAGCTGGGATGGCTCAAAGCAAAGGGGGATCGCAAGGGTGGGAGCAATTGGTTGTTCCAGGGGCTGGGCCAGGAGGACAGTGAAAAAGTTGTGGTGGTGGGGGGGGAGTTTACAAAGTCTCCAAACACGTGCGTGGGTGGGGGAAGGGAAGACTTTTCCAAACATAAAAAAAACCCAACTTTTCAACTGGGAAAGGTGAAAAAGAGTTTTAATTCTTTAGAAAAATATGTATTCTGGGGTGTGACATGGGGTGCCTGGGGAAGCGCACACGGAAAATGCCCAGGGCAAGGCGGGCTGCAAAAAAAGGAGAGCAGATTCTCCCACAGCTGGTGGTTCACACTGTCGTTACATTCACCAGCCAGTCACACTTGGGGAAAATAACAGAAACTGAACAGGGTTCATCTAGGATCTGTTACCAGAATGGGAGGGATGAATCCTGTTCCAGCCCAGGCTACATGAAACCTTTCCCTGCTCAGCCCTGACCCGTGCCTCATTAAAACAGGAAACTCTGTAATCAGGAGAGAAAATTCAGTCCCTTCTCTTGGTTTCAGCCCCTGAAGCAAAGTCTAGAAGAATTTTCCCCCAACAGCTGTTTTTGTTCCAGCAGCAAAGATTGGTTCCCCGGACCCACCCACCAGGGGCTCCAGGACCAGCAAGGACAGTTCCTCAGCACAGGCTGTGTAAGGTACGTCCCCAGATCGGCTGCCCCACGATGCTGCCAGAGGACAGGGGAATTTGCTGTTGGGGGTTGGACACATTTGAACCACTAACGGCTTCCTTTAGCTTTAGGCCCAGGCAGCTTTGGGGGCCCCTTGGGGACCAGCCACCCGCACACATGGGGGCTTCTGTTTGTGCTTCCCCTGCCTGGGGGAGTAAGGGGGCCATGGGGGAGGGGATCCGGCCCATTGTCTGATTGCATGGGGAGGCTTTTCTGGTGACCCCTTGTGTTGAGTTGTCTGAGTGATCCAATACATGGGCGTGGAGAGCAGGGGGATAAAACTGAGGGAAAGGGGGTTTTCCCCCACTATCTCGGACTTTATTTTACATTTTTTTCATCTGGGATAATCTGAGAAAAGTAAGAAAATGATGGTAAATGTCAGGGGGCTCCTGGCCCCTCACTGAAACTTAATAAGGTTTGTTTTTGGTGTCCCTCTCCTGATACCAGAAGCAAGGGGAAGGGCCAAAGAGAAATCAGGACCCTGAGACTGACTGTCCCCAGAGCCAGCCCCGCTTTCCGGCTTCCTCTGATTTCTGAGAAAGGGGCAGCTCAGCCGGTTGCTTGCGTTTTCCAGGAGAACAGGATCCAACTCGGTTCCTGAGACTGTCCCAAAGCTCCCTGGGAATCAGACCGGGGTGTTTTTGCAATGAAAGATTCTCCATTGCCTGCACCTCGCACACTTGTTCACACCAGTGCAAAGCGGGTGTACGACACCATGATCCAGAAGAGCAGCTCTAGACCCATTTTGCACTGGTGTAAATGATGACACAACATGGTGGAGAATCAGCCCAGTGCCTGATCTCAGTATATCTCCAAAAGGGGGAGACAGCTTGGAAGGGGAACAATTTCCCATATTTGGGGTCGGGAAGGAATTTTCCTCCAGGGCAGATTGGCTGAGCCTCTGGAGGTTTTTCGCCTTCCTCCGCAGCATGGGGCAGGGACCTCTAGCAGGAGGGTCTCTGCCGATTGAAGTCACTAAAAACAGGATTGGGGACTTCAACAGCAGAGTCCAGGGAAGGGGTAGGGACGGTTTTATGGCCTGCAGCATGCAGGGGGTCAGACCAGATGATCATAATGGTCCCTTCTGACCTTAAAGTCTATGAGTCTATGAGTCTATGAATCTTTGTGCAATAGGCAGGGTTTGGGGGCAGAGAGGTCGGGGTTCTAACCCAGGCTACAAGAAACCACTCTCTGCTTGGCCCTAAGCGCTGCCTCACTAAAATAGGACACACTTTAATCAGTAGAGAAAAGTCAGCCCCTTCTCTTCGTTTCAGACATAAGAACGGCCAGACTGGGTCAGACCGAAGGTCCATCCTGTCTTCCGACAGTGACCAATGCCAGGTGCCCCAGAGGGAATGAACAGAACAGGTGATCATCAAATGATCCATCCCCTGTCGCCAGTTCCCAGATTCTAGCAGACCCTGAAGCAAAGTCCTGGGGAGTTTTTCCCCCAACAGCTGATTTTGTTCCAGCACCAAAGATTGGTCCCCCGATCCACCAGGCCCTCCAGACCCAGAAAGGACGGTGCATCAGCACAGGCTGCGTAAGGTACGTCCCCAGATCGGCTGCACCATGATGCTGCCAGAGGACAGGGGAGCTTGCTGTTGGGTGTTGGACATGCTTGAAGCTAACAACTTCCTATAGCTTTAGGCACAGGCAGCTTTAGGGTCCCCCTGCATTCCCCTGGGGGCCGGCCAGTCCCACACATGGGGGCTTCTGTTTGTGCTTCCCCTGCCTGGGGGACGAAGGAGGCGGTGGAGGAGGGAAGCTGGCCTATTGTCTGATTTTATGGGTAGGCTTTTCCGGGAAACTCTTTTGTTGAATTGTCTGGGCGAGACAACACACGGGCGTGGCCGGCAGAGGGATAAAACTGAGGGAAAGGGGGGTTTCCCTACTCTCGCTGACTTCATTTTACATTTTTTCACATAGGACAAGGTGACAAAGGAAGAAAATGATGCTAAAGGCCAGGGGCCGATGGTGGGGAGAAGGGTCCTGTCCCCTAGCTGCTGAGGGCGTGTGGCACCGCCAGAGTAGGGTCGAACCAGGGCATGGGAGACAGGCCTGGGACATGTGAGGAGCAGACGGTGAACTTACCTCACATGCCAGAGACAGCAGGTTGGGGGGTCCCCATGCCCAAAGGGTGGTGGTACTTGTTCCTTTAACCCTTACCATTTTCCCCTTATTTTGCTTACAGTCGGTATTTAATAAGTTGTATTTGAGTTGAATGTAACGCAGGGATCAAGTGGTCAGGGAGGTGTCCGGTGCGCAGGGAGCACTCCAGGGTGGGGACACCCAAGCCCCTGGCCTAAGTGACCATGGTGAGACTGGGGGTTCAGTCCCCCCCCCCCACCGAGATCTCGGGCCCAGCCTTGTGGGGGTTACGAGGACTCTGCTGCACAGGAGGGAGGAAGGGGAGCCCTCGAGGGCAGGCCGGCCTCCGGGTGAAGGGAGCGACCACTCAGATCCTGTTGCTGTCCGATTCCATCGGGATCATGAAAAAGCCAGGAAAGTTCCCCACAACAGCAAAACCACCCCCACTTATGAGAGACACGGTGGGTGAGCTAATATCTTGTATTGGATCAACCTGCATGGGGGAGGGAGACAAGCTTTCGAGCTGCTGTCGGGTGGCTGCCGGCTAAGCAGCTCCACGTGCCAGGCCCTCGCCGTGTTTCCTTGCAAGAGTTAAGGGCTGTAGGAATTTTGGTTGCAGTTCGGTGGCTCAGAGCCAGCCCCGCTTCCCGGCTTCCTCCCATTTCTGGGAAAGGGGCAGCTCAGCCTGTTACTTTCAGTTTCCAGGAACACAGGATCCAAACTGGCTCCTGAGACTGTCCCAAAGCTCCTTGTAAATTAGACGGGGCTGTTTGAGGGATGAAAGATTCTCCATTGCCTGCACCTCGCACACTCATTCACACCTGTGCGAAGCAGGTGTGCAGCTCCAGTGATCCAGAAGAGCAGCTCTAGACCCATTTTGCACTGGTGTAAATGACGACACAACATGGTGGAGAATCCGCCCAGTGCCTGATCTCAGCACATCTCCCAAGGGGGGAGAAACACAGAAGGGGAACAATTCCCCATGTGTCTCTTTGTGCACCAGGCAGGGGTTGGGGGCAGGGAGTTTGGGGTTTCAGGTATAGGCTCTACTTGGCAGAGGGCTGAGGAAGGGGATACCGGGCTGCCCTGATGAGAAGAGAAGAGAACCTGCAATGCCTGAGGATGGACTGATTCACGCTGCAGCTGTGGATAGAGAACAGGGAAAAAAAAGGAAAACTGAACAGGGTTTATCGAGGATCTGTTCCCAGTAAGGGTGGGACCGAATCCTGTTCCACCCCTTGCTCAGCCCTGACCCCTGCCTCGATAAAACAGGAAACTTTAATCGTTAGAGAAGTCAGACCCTTCTCTTCATTTCAGCCTCTGAAGCAAAGTCCAGGAGAGATTTTCCCCCCAGCAACTGATTTTTCCCCAGCAGCAAAGAGGAGGACACAGGACGGTTCATCAGCACGGGCTGCGTAAGGTTCGTCCCTAGATCGGCTGCACCACGATGCTGCCAGAGGAGAGGGGCGCTTGCTCTTGGGGGTTGGATGCGCTTGAACCACTAATGGTTTCCTTTAGCTTTAGTCACTGGCAGCTTTGGGGGTTCCCTGCATTCCCCTGGGGACCGGCCACCCCCACACATGGGGGGTTCTCTTTGTGCTTCTCTTCCCTGGGGAGGCATCGGGGCTGGGGGTGGGGGTTAGGGTTGCCAACCCTCCCATTTTCGCTGTAGACTCCCAGAACCAGGCTCTATCTCCCGGAGGCTCCTGAAGCCAAACCGGGAGATTTTCAGCCGCTGAAAGTCCAGTGGCACAGCAGCGCTAAGGCAGGTTCTCTGCCTGCCCTGGCTCCACGCTACTCCCGGAAGTGACTGGCACGTCCCTGCAGCCCCTGGGGCAGGGGGCAGGGGGTCTCCGTGTGCTGTCCCCGCCCCGAACACCGACTCTGCAGCTCCCATTGGCTGGGAACTATGTCCAATGAGAGCTGCGTGGGTGGAGCCTGCAGGCAAGGGCAGCACATAGAGCCCACTGCTCCCCCCAGGGGCTGCAGGGACGTGCTGGCCGCTTCCAGAAGCGGAGTGGGCCAGGGCAGGCAAGGACCCCGCCTTAGCCCTGCTGCGCCGCCGACCGGGAGCTGCCTGATGTATGCCCCGCCCGACTGGATCCCACACCCCTCAAACCTCCCACACCCGAAACTACCTCCTGCACCCCAACACCCTGCCTCACACTGAGCCCCCTCCTGCAACCTAACTCCCTCCCAGAGCCAGCACCCTCAACCCCAGTCCTCAGCCCGGAGCCCCCTCCTGTGCCCACACCCCCTCCTGCACACTGACCCCTTACCCCAGCCCTGAGGCCCCTCCCGCACGGAAGCTCTCTAAAAGTGGGAGGGCCACTAGCACCCGAACCGTGGCCCTGCCCCCCCAGGCTCCTCTTCCCCATGGCCCTGCCCCATAGGCCGCTTGTTCCCCGCAGGGCCGCCAACCTGCACTGCCCCATCCCCCGAGACCACACCCCAGTGCCACCTCTTCTCCATGAACCCTGCCCTCACACCGTCTCTTTCCCAAAAACTCTGCCCCCCACTCGCTCCTCTCCATCCCCTCTCCCCCCATCGCTCACCCTTGCGGCCGGTAAAAAGTGGGAGGGCCATGGCCCCATGCCCCCGTTCCAGTGCACTGGCTGTGACCCAGAGACAGGAATAGAAACCAGGGAACCGAACTCCCAGCCCGCCCTGCTGTAACCCACCAGAGCCCGCACCATTCCCAGGCCTCAGCAAGGAATGTAGGAGCCCTGATTCCTGGTCTTTTATTGAACCCAGAATACCACCCCCGAAAGGAGAGTCTCATTTCTATTTGCATTGTTTCCCAGCGGCAGGAGTGAGAATGAGAGGTGTTTTTGTCAGCTGGGGCTGCTGGTGTTAAGCTATAAAGTGCTGATTGCCAGAAGATGGCACAGCTAGACAGGGGATGGGTCACTTGGTGATTATCTGTTCTGTTCATTCCCTCTGGGGCACCTGGCACTGGCTATTGTCGGCAGACAGGACACTGGGCTAGATGGACCTTTGGTCTGACCCAGTCTGGCTGTTCTTATGTTAATTGAGGATTCGTTCCAGGCGTCCCCGCATGAGAGCTGACCTCGACACAGGATTCAGCTGAAGGTAGAAGAGAGAGGACAAAAGTCTCTCCCATGCTATTCCCCAAGTCCAGACCCACAGAACCAAAGAAATTAAGTTGAGACTCGAAATCACAGGGTCAGACCAGGTTCAGTTTTTTGGACAGAGGAGAGATTTCAAGTATCAGAGGGGTAGCCGTGTTAGTCTGGATCTGTAAAAAGCGACAAAGAGTCCTGTGGCACCTTATAGACTAACAGATGTATTGGAGCAATACGTCTGTTAGTCTATAATGTGCCACAGGACTCTTTGTCCCCTGTTATTTCAGAAACTTAAAAGTGCTGCATTCCCCCGCACCCCTGAGATTGTCCCCGCAGACGAGCTCTCCCTGACAACGTGCTGGTGCACGCAGGTCAGCTCTGACTCCGCGGGGATTGTCTCCCCCCTTGTTCTGTGCAGCACAGCGCCCCCCAGCACCATGCTGGGACATCACGACCAGCATTGACTCCGCGGGGAGATGACACCCGACTGTGCCCCTCCCCCTGCTCCCTGCTGCACAGCGCTGGGCTGGGACTGGGGTCAGCACTGAGGGGCACACGGCCTCTCCTGCCACCCAGAACACAGACCCTGCAGCAGAGCCCCCCACAGTGTCACACTGGGGCACTGCCAGTCAGTTTATGTGGAAATGAACCCTTCCCTGCTGGCCACTCTGAGAAGTTATTAGATTATTTAACTTCTTGCAATTTGTAACGAAAGATCCTTTTCTTACAACTCAGTGGGTTTTTGTGCGCAGTAATAAGAGATATCTCTATATGTTTACTGTGTGCAGGTTAATAAATTGTCTCTGGGCACAAAGTACTGATCATGGCTGGAATTGGTGTTTCTTTCCCCAGGAAAATGGCAGGTACAAGAACTTTCTGGGCTGATTTATTTTTAGAATGGGGCTGTCACCTTAGTGGCCTATCCCATGAGGAATCTGAAGAATTCCAGACTGCTGTCCATGCAGGAAACCTCACTGAAGCCATCACAGTGGTGAAGAAATCTGATGCGTTGTTAAAAAACACCCAGCTCGATGTTGCCATCACCGGAGAACAGGGCTCTGGCAAGTCATCTTTCATCAACGCCATCAGAAGCCTAGCTGACGATGATGAAAGTGCAGCTGAGACCGAGGTGATGGATTCAGCAAAGGAGCCAACTCCTTATCCACATCCCAAGCACCCAAATGTCACAATGTGGGACCTGCCTGGGATCAGGACGCCAAATTATCCAGCAAACACATATGTGGAGAAGGTGGATTTTGCTCGTTATGATTTCTTCATCATTATCACAGCAGAGCAGTTCCGAGAGTCGGATGCCAACCTGGCCCAGGAGATACAGAGGATGGGGAAGAAGTTTTACTTTGTCCGCTCCAAGGTGGACATGGACTTGTACAGTGAAAGAAAAGGAAAAACGAAGGTCAAGGAGGAGACAGTCCTGCAGACAATCAGAAACGATTGCATCACGAACCTGCAAAAAGCAGGCATCCTTTCCCCACAGGTTTTTCTGGTGTCGAGATGGGACTTTGAGAAGTATGATGCTCCCCAACTTCAGGAGACCTTTTCGAATGAACTTGACACTCACAGGAGACACGCCATCTTTCATGTCCTGCTCAGCATTTCTGAACAACCCTTAAATTGGAAGAAAGAGGCTGTGGAGCAGCAGATCTGGAAGCAAGCCATTAAGTCAGGCGCTATCGCTACTATTCCTCTCCCATTTCTCTCTGTTTGGTGGGATGTTGGCATCTTGGTGGATAACATGACCGAGTTCTGTGAGAGCTTTGGCCTGGACGACTATTCCCTCAGAGCCCTTGAAAAGCCCACGGGCAAGTCTGGTGAGCTGAAGACTGTGATAGAATTCCCGCTGGCCAAAGATAGATCAAGAGATCAGGCTTTTGAGCTTCTGGAAGAGGCTACAGGGCAGGTTATGATGATAGTGAAGTATTTCATCAGCATGATTCCAGGGATTGGTACTGTGATAGCAGCAGTGACGTCTTACAGAGTCACGGGCAGATTGCTATGTACTTTTGTGGCTCGAGTTGCAGAAGATGCTCAGAGAGTCCTGAAAAGGGTTTTGGAGAGAGCAGAAAAAACAGATTAACAACAGCCACAAAAGAGCAACATACCTGATGGCAGCTGGAGATCAGAGCCAGCTGGTAGGAAGGTGACATTACCCTTCATTCTCAAATACAGTGCTAAAAAGACACTGTCAAAAAAGATCTCCAGAGTTTGGTGTGTTTTAAAAACAAGTATTCTTTTCTAATGTAGGGAAATGGGTAAAACTGAGGTAAAGGTCTCTGATCCCACAATTTCTGTTAAACACCCCGAAAGGAAAGTTGAAGGAGACTCAGAACAAATACCATGTAACAAAACTTTGCTCTATGTTATTTAGTAATAATACCTGACACAGTTTTTAAGACATTCTCCAGTTTTCATTATTTAAGCTGCTGGGGCCACACCCTCATATGGCGTAAAGTTAGTGTAACTTTCACAGATTCATAGATTCCAAGGTCAAAAGGGACCATTGTGATGATCAAGTCTGATCTCCTGCATAACACAGGCCAGAGAACTGCCCCAGGATAATTACTAGAGCAGATCTCTTAGAGAAACATCCAGTCTTGAGTTAAAAATCTCCAGGGCTGGAGAATCCGCCACAACCCTTGGTAACTTGTTCCAATGCTTAATCACCCTCACCGTTAAAATATTTTGCTTATTTCCAACTGGACTGACGTCAAGATCTGGCCTTTTACTTTTTGCAGCTCACCGAGTCACTTTCTTTCTTAGGCTCTCATGCGCTAGCACATGTTTGGCTGCCATGTGTGATGTTTGGATGCCACCAAAGCAGGGAAATCTTGAAATCCAAACCAAACTCTTTGCCTTGATTAACGTGCTTCACACAATCTCATGAACCCATTCTATAGGGATTAGGGTTTGAAATTTTTGTAAAATGAATCACAGCTAAATTTCAGGCCTGAAAATCCATCGATGTTTAAGGCCAGAAGGGACCCTTAGGATCTCCTAGTCTAACCACCTGCATCACAAAGTGTCCCTTTGAGGAAAGTTTAACCTTTCCTGTGAACACAGAGAACAGTGCAGAGCTCCCACTAAATATGGCCCTGACTTGCAGTGAAGTCAAAGGGATTTCCCATGTAAGTGAGCACATACAGAATCTGGACCTAAACAACTAGTCAGCCAATATACTAGTCTAGGAAAGCTATCAGAACAGAGCAACCCCAGATACGTCTCCTGTGATTGGAGTTGTAGTTAGTTGCTTGTTTTTTCACACTGAAGTTCGGTTTGCCTGAGTGTCTAGGAATCACTATCATGGCTCAGACTAACCTGGGGTGTGTGGATTGTAATCACATTGTGTTGGGCTCAGATGGTGGTTGGCCCATGTCCTGCTACACACCACCCACGACACTACTGATGTGCACTGTATTTCATAGTCCGTAAGCAGTGTCTGTCCTGGGGCCGGTCTGCGCTGGGAAGTTACATAGCGTTAGAACACGTGGTAACCAAACGCTCAGGCCCTGATTCCCATTGACATTAAGGACATTTTACAGTGATCTGGCAGTGGGAAGCGGCCAAAGCCTTAGCCCTGGTCTACACTGGGGGTGGGGGGGAATCTAAAATATGCAACTTCAGCTACGAGAATAGCGTAGCTGAAGTCGACGTATCTTAGATCGACTTACCTTGCATCCTCACGGCGCGGGGTCGAATGCTGCCGCTCCCCCGTAGACTCCGCTTCTGCCTCTCAGCAGTGGTGGAGTTCCGGAGTCGACGGCAGAGCGATCGGATAAATTGATTCCCAATAGATCGATCACTACCAGCCAATCCGCATTTAGCAGTATGTTCGCTGGATATGATTAACCAACATGATGTTAGGGGTAATCACGTCCCACTAGCATGATATTAAAGACGTGGTGTGTGAAAACATAGCCGTTTTCATCATGGTCACAAATAGCTCACATTGGCTAAGTGTTTTTCTGGATCTCTTTGAAGATACCTCACTAGAATTACCTGGACTATCTGGTGAGTCAGTGACTACAAAAAAGCTGAACTTTACAATCCTACTTGCTTGTCGTCAAAAGATTTTGAAAATTGCGGCTGTCTGATTTTACAGCGATCGCTGCTTTTGCAAATGTGATATAAAATGGTTTGGAAATTCTGCTTCCGCCTTCTGCATAATTAGCAGGGATAATATCTGCTGTTTGTGTTACGACAATAAAGCTTCTCTATAGTTAAGCTTCTACCTTGCATTTGATGTGAATCTTCTTGCTGAATTGTTTTCCCAACCTTTATCCACCGTTTTGGTTATTCCACCTTTTTAAATTTCCCTGCAAGAAAACTCTGATTTCCCAATTGGAAAGCTTCATTTGGGGATTTTTCCTGCAGGAAATTCCTATTTTTCCAGGTTGCTCCAGGCAGTGGACATTTCTGCCCAGCTTGGAAATGGCTTACCTACCAACAACATGGGGTACATCACATATGAGGTTGGGGGATGGAGACACCAGGGCAAAGGAAAGAGCCTTATTTAAAGAGGATTTAGTGGTGAAGGTGCTGATGGGCTAGGAAGAAGGCAGGGAATGGGATTGGGGACAGGGTGGATTTGGAAGCACCTTGGGGGTGGGGTAGGGAAGAGGAGAATGGAGGCAGAGGAGAAATGGAGCATGGAGAGAAGCGGGTGCTTCCACCCTTGAATGGAGCCACATCCTCCATTTCACAAACAATAATGGCCACTTCCTTGAACCCTGGAGATACATTCCCCATGGAGCCCAAGCAGAGAATTTGAACACATGTAAGGGACTTATTGGGTTGGGATGGTGTCTCCTGTGCTGCATCCTGTTCCCCCTGCTGCATGGCCACCAGGGAGTCCACAGACCCAGGGGGTTGGCCCACGTCTCAGAAGGGGGTGTCTGCTTCTCCAGCACTATGCCACACACCACGGTAGCCTGCATTAAGGTTTGCAGCCTTGCGCTGGAGCTGCCGCTCATGACAATATCCATTTTGTCATCTAGACAATTGATGCTAGAGGTGCTCAGAAAACTGGGATTTCTCCCCTCAGGAGTAGGGTGACCAGAGAGTAAGTGTGAAAAATCGGGATAGGGGTGGGGGGGGTAATAGGCATCTATAAAGAAAAAAGCCTGAAATATCAGGACTGTCCCTCTAAAATCAGGACATCTGGTCACCCGACTCAGGAGCCCCTCAATCCCTTTGTACTCCCTCAATATCCCCCCTCGGGAGCCCCCCCCAATCGTCCATCAGAAAACCCCACAAAATAGCCTCCCTCCCCCCCCAGGAGCCTGAAAAATGGTTCCACTCATGGCAGCAAGGTCCCCTCATGGCTGGGCGGGGCATAGCAGTTGTCTCCCCATATGACACCGCCACCAAAGGTCGCTCCATTGCTTTGGTAGTCTCTCTTCCCATGACCTGGCCTTGCAGCCAGGTGTAACAATGTGGCCTTTGGCAGGGACACTACTAAGAATTTCAATTCAGGACAAATTGCTTAGAACAGGGCAGTCACAGCTGCAGGCTGGGGGTCCTTCACTACTAAGGCACCAAATCAGCCAAGAGAAAGTCAGAGAGGAGTTCCATTTTACCCCACTGGCTAACCAGAAGTCATACAAGCAGTTCCCTCAGATACTCCAGGTCCCTTTTATCACCACCAGCACCACTCCTTATGGGGATGAACGGTTGTGAAAACCAATACCCCTGTAAAAGAATAAAGGTTCTCCCGATCCCAAATGACCAAGCCCCAGACCCAAGTCAATGTACAAGTCAGATCTTACCCACAAATCAGGCTGTTGCCAATCCTATAGAATCTAAAATCTAAAGGTTTATTCATAAAAAGAAAGAAATATAGATGAGAATTAAAATTGACTAAACGGAATCAAATACGTACAACAACTGCAAAGTTCTTAGTTCAGGATTATTTCAGGCTTGATGGGATTACTGCTGATTTAAACCAATCAAGTCTCTGGAGTACAAACATCCGAGCCTGGATGGGTCGTTCAGTCGTTTGTTCAGAGCTTCAGTTTCTAGCAAAGTTCCTCCAGAAGTCAGAAACAGGATTGAAGACAAAATGGAGGGGTTTCCAGGGTCTTTTATATCCTCTGCCATGTGGAAGGAAACCCCTTTGTTCTTACTGTTGAAAATCACAGCAGCAAGATGGAGTTTGGAGTCACATGGGCAAGTCACATGTCAATACATGACTCTGTTTTCAGGCGCCACCATTGCTCACATGCTACCTTGAATGTTCCCAGGAATACTCCTCAGATGTGGATTGGAGTCTCCCAAGGTCCATTGTCAGTTAAGTGTTTCTTGACTAGGCACTTACTCAGAATAGTCTCTTCTGAAGAAGCTGACCAAATGCTTCACTGATGCTACTTAGAATCAAACACATTGAGATACAAGTACATAGCCAATATTCATAACTTCAAATACAAAAAATGATACACACATACAGATAACATAATCATAACCAGCAAATTACAACCTTATTTGAGCTCCTCTGTACAAGATTTGGTGCCACTACAGGACCTTGGTTGCAACAATGATCTATACAATCCCAGTTCATGTCAATAATGTCACACCAGGTCACATTTTATTCCCCCCACTTTCCAACGTAACAGAGAGTGGAACCCAGCTATAGTCCAATGACCTTACAGCGGGTCTCTGTGGTCTGTGGTCTGTACATGCCTTACCTCAGGGGTTTTCCCCCACCTTCCTCAGTGGCTAGAAGTGTTACAGACCAGCCACTTAAAATCTGTAACATTCATGGGAGAAATGAAACTTAGGTCCCGAATCCCACCCCTTTTTACAGGATTGAACCCTTCCGTATCTGTCACCAGGTGTATTTAAAATCAAAACTCACAGGTAAATAAGGTAAACCAGAGAACATTTATTACCTAACACTTTCATAACAAAGATAATAAGTTTTTGGCAGTTACCAAGTCCCTAACAAAGAAATGATAGCAGGAGGAATAAAAGAGGAGAGAATAAAAGAGGTTAAGCAAACTACCTCAGCCGGGCAGAGTGAGTGCAGTACGCTGCCACGAGGATGAGCAGTGCATGTGGGTAAGTGCTATTCCAGGGCCCAGTCTGCCTCTGCAGTGGTGGGATGCAGCACCTGGATTGCTCCACCCGAACTGTCCTTGAGCTGTGAGCGATGAACTGACAGCAACCTGATAGCCACTGCTTGGGCTGCATAGGGCACCAAAAAGGGTGGGGTCTCTCTCTCTCTCTGTGTTTCTAGGGAGAATAGACATAATAGGACAACCAAAGCTTCCACAGGGAACTCATGGAAAGCAAGGGAGTGAACTTATTAAAAAAAAGAAAATGAGGTTATTATCCCTACAGCAGGGGAACCCAGGCCCTCCCTGTACTTCCATGCGCCAATCCTGGGACCCTGTCTCTGTTCAGCCAACGTTTATTCCCACCCAGTATTTTTAAAATTTGTAATATTGCTTTGTGAATGGTGCCCCATTGTCCTGATGCTCTTAGCAGGTATTTTAGATGCCTGAGCTTCTCACACAAAACCCCACTCTCAGTGTGACACTCTGCACTCCCAGAGGATGTGATCAGCCATTTCTGTGGCCTGGCCTGTCTCTCACAGCCCATCTCTGGGAGGGTTTATTAATTAAAGCCAAGTTACTGGTTAAGCCACAGTGTCTAGTAGAAATTCGCAGTAGAGCGACCTCACTCGTTCTCCCAGGTTCTTGCAATTTGTCATTTTCAGTTCTAGGGCAGGCGTCACAAAATCTCCCTCTCCATTGATTTAGGTTTTTAAACTTTTGTGGACATAGAGGGATGTCTGTGCAATTGTTTTAAAATTTTCGAAGTACTTCCCCCCACACTCTGCCCACCACCCCATTCTGTTCAATTTATCGTCTGTTTAATAGAATTACTGTGTTGAAGATACTGTGGGTGTTTGTGTTATTTCTTGGGAGTCTCCAACTCTCTGGCAAGTAAGTGGGGGTTACCCTGTGGTTAGAATTTTCCTCCCATGCCACCCTGGTGACCCTGCCAGGATGGAGTTAGGGGGTGAGTGGGTGGCAGGCTCTAGTTAGTTAACTGAGTGGGTGGCGGGATCCAGAAGAACCCAGGCCTGTCCATCAACACCTGTAAGCAGATTGGCATTAAGGGAGGTAATTGGGTGGAGAGGGGGTGCTACACCAGTGTGGGCTGGGGTTCAGGCTGTCTCAATGTTTATTTCCATCTGTGCCAGTTCTGTTGTTAGTAACGATATTTCACTTATATCATTTCTGTTTCCATTTGTGATTGCCAGTACTAGTTGTCAGTGCATCTGACAAGATGATCATGGAGGTGGGTCACACTTCCAGGATCAAAGCTGGGGGTGCTGTGTAAATGTGGGTACCGTCCTGCTGTAGTGGGGGGGGTCTCCATGGTTACAGTCCTTGTGTGGCAGGATCTGTGTGGTTGCCATGCTGCTAAGGTAGGGATCTCTCTGTGGTTAGAGTCCTCCTTGGAGTGGTCTCCATAGTTAGAGTGGGGCAGGGGCTGGGAGTCAGGACTCTTGGGTTCTATCCCCAGATCCTAGAGGGCAGCGAAGTCTAGTGGCTAGAGGGGGGGGGAGGAGTGGTTGGGAAATGGGACTCCTGGGTTCTGTCCCAGCTCTGAGAAGGGAGTGTGATCAACTGGGCCACAAGGCTATAAAGACTGAACACTCTTCTCTCTCCTAGAAGGGTTCCTCCAAGGCAGGTTGGCACAGGGGGGAAGAGGGAGGGGGATGCAGTTTGTTGGTCGAGGAGTTCTACTTAATGCTGTCCCCGCTCTGGGGTCACACAGAGCAACTGGGCTCCAGGAGCTGCCAAACCAGCACCTCCCCCGCCGCCTCCAGTCACTAAAATGCACACAGAGAGAAGGAGCCTCTTATGTAGCTGGAATTTCATTCACTAATCGATTTTCCTGCACTCCGCTGTGTATATTATTGCCACTTTTTTAAGTGCTTTTTTAAGATTTATCCTTGTCTGTGTATTGCCAGATCCCTGCGTTCGAAAACAATAGGACAAAATCGTGAGATAAACAAATAAATTTGTTAGTCTCTAAGGTGCCACAAGTACTCCTGTTCTTTTTGCGGATACAGACTAACACGGCTGCTACTCTGAAACTAATCAATGTGGGGTTCTTTTCATATGTTCTCTGGTGCCTTAGCCATTATGGGTAACGTGTTCAAGCTTGTCTCCACAGTTACTTAAAAAAAAATTAAAGCTGAGATTCTCACATCATCACCTGACTCCTGGAGCTGGGACTTTAAGGAAAACACCAAACAATGTGAGACTCATCATGAACTCATGGAAATTGGCAATACTGTTGTGTTTATATTTGCATTGTGTGCAAGGAGAAGCGGTTTCTTGTGTCACTCTGAATCAAATAAATGAATAAAATACACTGATACCCAAATTCATCACTGAATGTAGGAATTGCCAGACTGGATCCAACCCAAGGTCCATCTAGTGCAGTCTCCTGTCTCTGATTGTGGGCGGGACCAGATGATCCAGAAGAAGGGTAAGAAACCTACAGTAGTAAATGTGGAATCATCTGCCCCCTGTTACCTGTGCTTTAGTCTCTAATAGTTAGAGATCAGCTTAAACTCCAAAGCTAGAGGTTTAATGCCGCCACCAAAATTTTTCATTATGATTCTTTCTGACAACTCTGGCTATTTGTTATATCCAACTAAACATCCAACCCCCTGTGATGCTGCTGTATGGAATATGTTGGACACTTTATGATATTATTGATACCAATATTATAAATTGAAATGAATCTGACCAGATAGGCCATGTAAGGTATCTGTGAAAATGTTAAAATAAATATATGGAGCTATACCTATCTCATAGAACTGGAAGGGACCCTGAAAGGTCATCAAGTCCAACCCCCTGCCTGCACTAGCAGGACCAAGTACTGATTTTTGCCCCAGATCCCAAAGCCCCCTCAAGGATTGAACGCACAATCCTGGGTTTGCAGGCCAATGCTCAAACCACTGACCTATCCCTATAATTTGCCAAGTATGATAATCTTGTTTCTATGTCTGTATCACCTTTGTATTGTGAGTTATAGATATGTAGGGTATGTCTGTATTTCCAAACTTGTGCTGTTTTTCTGGGTGACACCCCCTGACAGAGTGGCATCACCACTGCCTAGTCTGTTCAATGGTCCATCAAGGGTCATCAGCTGTACAATGAACCCATTGAAAGGAGCCAGATGATACACCTTAGGAGTCAGCAAGGCATGTAGGGGCAGGCCAGTGGACAGAGAACTCTAAGGCTTTTCCATGCCACATGCTGTGAAGCTTATGTTTGGGACACAGGAAGCACAAGCCACATGGCAAAAGGAATATAAAGGGCAGCCACATCATCTCCATTTTGTCTTCATTCCTGCTTCTTACCTCTGGAGTGACTTTTCTACAGACTGAAGCTCTGAACAAAGGACTGAAAGACACATCCAAGCTGTGGATCTGTTCTCAGGGGACTTTCAAGCCAGCAACTCACCAATACTACTCAGAACCTGATATATGGACTTTGACTTCTTATGTATGTATCTGATTGCTTTAGCAATTTAACCAACTCTCTTTTTCTTCTTTTCTTTTATAATAAACATTTAGTTTTAGATAATAATGGATTGGCTGCAGAGTGGTATTTTGGGTAAGATCCAAACTAATATTGACCTGATAATGTGGCTGACCCTGTGGTTTTGTATAGTGAGCATAGTTTTTAAATAACTTCTCACTGTACTAGACCTGTTTGATGACTGGGAGCCAGTGAACTGGAATGCAATAAAGCAGGAGGAGGGGTGATTGCTTTTTTAGCTTCTGATAACCAGTGTGGGGGATCAGGAGCACAGTGTGTGACCAGTTGGCAAGTCTAATTTCAGTGTTAACCACCAGTTTTTGAGAGAATCTGCTCTCCTTTTTGCAGCCTACCCTGAGCTTGGAATTTTCAGAGAGGGCTGTCCTAGGCATACCAGGTCACACCCTCTTCCCAAGATATAAATATGCAATCCGAATATCCAACCTACAGCAGTTGAGACCAAGCACAGATCCAGTTTATGCCCCTTAATCCAGGTTTTCCCAATAAAGCTCAGATGCACAAAGTGTCAGATCAAATTCTACAGCAGTTTATTGAAGGATAAATGCACTTCTACAAGGTTTGGAATGACCATCAAACGACAAGCGACGAGTACATGGAGCGGTGAGTCTGAATCCACACAGGTTACCAGGTATGAAACATTGAGCAAATAAATAGCAACAGTTTGATACATAGCATCACATGAACTAATAGTCATGAGAGACAAACACCCTGTGATTACAATCCCAGCACCTCAGCTCAGTCTGAGGGGGGTCGGAAGTTCCCAGATACCCAGGCAAATCCAAACTCAGCATCAATCAAGCAAATCAGTGATTAAACGTATCAGCAGTAGCTGAAACCGCAGCTCAGGATTGTCAATTGCAAATGTGGGCTTCTCATTAACTATTAAGCCTCTGATACAGGTTTAGCAGCCGGACACTTCCAAACCCTGCTCAGGGTACAACTTCGTTACAGGGTTAATAATAGCCTCTAGTTTTATCACCACAGCCAGAGAACAGAAACTTTAGCCAACCCCTACGGAGAGGCTGGGTAAATGGATGTATGGAGGAGTAGAACCACAGCTGTGTAAATGGGATTGAATCAACGGAGCTATGTCCATTCACACCAGCTGGGGATCTGGTCCCAGGAGTTTCTTAAAGAGTCCATTTCAGGCTACATCTACACTTGGAGCTGGGGGTCCAGGTGGGTTTGTACTCAGAATGGCTAGTCCATACCTCCACTGCCCATGATACCCCAGCTACACTACTGTTTTTAGTGTGTTAGCTCCTTGAGAGCAAGCGTGAGGATGTCTCTGCAAGTTGGGCATCGCGCCCCTAGCTCCAAGTGTAGACAGACTCTGATGGGCTCAGGGCCCTGCATTAAAGTAGCAAGAGCTGACATCTGGGTCGCTGAGCAGGCTACAGCTCCCAGGTTGTTATTGTCTTGCTGCTAAGAATATGGATGTGATGGATTGTGGAAGATTTGAACCAAGTTATATCAGCCATTTTGTGTGTCTGTGTCTGCTATTCACCCTCCATTTTGTGTGTCCGTGTCCACTGTAGACCATCAATTTTGTGTGTCTGTGTCAGCTATATACCATCCATTTTGTTTGCAGGCTTCCATGTTGGATTCTGTTCACCATTTTGAGGCCTCAGCTCAATCCAGTTTAATCTAGTTTATGCACAGCCTGTTGTGAGGCAATACCGAGACATCTCCGCTGCTGGGAGGGGAGCGTAACACCCCATAGAGCACTGGAACAGAGAGCTGTCGAAATGACAAGCAGGATCTACTGACTTTATAATGACTCTTAACGGTTGCCCCACCCCTATGAAACAGTCGGTGTCGGGCGGAGTTTCACAATCGGAAAGCAGATTGCTGTGGATAAGAATTTCCTTTGCTAAAACCTGTGTGTTTTGCTTCCCAGCCACACGTTCCCCAAGAGGTTAAAATGTAAGTTCAGCATTTCCACAGCCTCGCTGGAATTCTAAGGTTGTTTCCATGCTGACATATCTACAGCGATGTAGCTACGATTATATACTGTCTCCATAGTGCAGAAAGACCCGTACGTCCAGTACTGTAGCCGCAGTGCCACAGGACAGACGCTTCCTACATTAATGAAAGGGGTTTTCCATTGATGTCAAATCCTCATTTCCAAGAGACAGGAGCTAGGTTGATAAAAGAATTCTTCCATTGATTTAGCCTCATCTACAGCACGGGTTAGTGACATTTTTACACAGCCCTGTGCAACGTGGGTAGGTTGATCTAACTGTCCAATGTAGGCTAGGCCTTAATGGTGCTGAGAATTCACACCTCTGCCCGGCGCTATTAGTGACACAGGTGAGGAGTGTGTGTTTAATATGGTATTTCATCGAATCGTGTCCCATTTTCCTGTGGGATGATCAAAAGTAATTGTAGAAGCTGGGAATTCGACCTCAGTTTTGTCTGTTTCCAGCCTTATTAAAAATCATCTTCATTTAACAGAAAAGAACCTAGCTGTTCCCTCCCCTCCCCACATCTTAGTCAGTCTTTCTCTCTTCTGTCATATTACATGTGAAAAGGAAGGAAATGCCTCCTCCTCTCTACTCAGATCCAATCCCCTTTTGCCATGGGGTTGGTGTCAGACATGTTGCTCTTTTGTTCTCTGTCACAGGATGTCTGACCCCTGTGACTGAAGTGGGTCCAAACTCCCCCTCCCTCCCTGTGCCAGAACAGGAGCTCCCAGCTGGGACAATTAAGGGATGGGGCTGCACTGGGGTAGTACAGGTCCAAGAGGATACGTCTACACTGCATTGTAACCCTGGGCCTGCGGGACCCGAGCTTGTGGACTCGGTGTTTCCAAGCCTGCACTTGAGTGTCCACACTGCACTGGAAACCTGGGTTTACAAGTGCTGGACCCAAGTCTCAGGGCTGTGCTAGTGTGTCCACACTGCACTACGCAGAGCTTCTGATTGGGTCTGCAGCTTGAGCTGTGTCCACACTGCAGAATGACAGGAATTGGACGTGAGACTCAGCAGGACTTGGGCTCTGATCCACCCCCCAGCAGGGTCCTAGGTCCTATTCCCGAGTGCTCACTGACCCGAGTCAGGCTGATTTGGGTGTGGAAGGAAGCGGGACTTAGGCTCAAACCTGAGTCAGAGCTCAGGCTTACTGTGCAGTGTGGACAGACCAGGGACCCACTGAAGGATGACTGGCTGAGAGAGAGAGAGAGAGTGGAATCAGGAGCAGCAGGACTGCCAGAGGCCCCTGGAAGCGGAGGCAGTGAAAGTCGGTAATGCAAGGGTGAGCCAAGAAATGGTTTTGGCTCCTGGTTTGTTTAAGTTTGGGACAATGAAATTACAGAAAGGAGACTCAGGTTGCGGCAGTTTATCCTGGGAATCTGGGGAGAAGCTCTGCCTTGGGACACTGTTATTGGTTATTCTCTGCTCCCTCCAAAGCCTTTTTCAGGACTCGTTGAGCATCTTCTGCAACTTCATCCAAAAACGTATGTAGCATTTCATAGGTGACACTGTAAGATCTCTCTGCTGCTATCCCAGTGCCAATCAGTGGTACCACACTGATAAAATATTTAACTGTCATCATATTTTCCCCTGTTGCCTCTCTGAGCCACTTCAAAGCCTCTTCTCTTGTTATATTTTTGGCCAGAGCACACTCCATCACAGATTTCAGTTCATCGACAGACTTCCCAACCTGCTTAGCAAATGATTTGAGGGAATCATCATCCAGGCCAAAGCACTTGCAATACTCTCTCATGTTCTCCACCAAGATGTCAACATCGCACTTAACCGAGAGATATGGGAGAGGAACAGCAGCGAGAGCGCACGACTTCAGGACTTCTTTCCAGATCTGTTCCTGCAGGGCCTTCTGTTTCTCTTCCAAGATTTTTTCAGAGGTGCTGGGCAGGGCACAGATGAGAACGTGTCTCTTGTGAGTGTTGAGGTCATTTGCGAAAGTCTGCTGCAGTAGGGGAGAATCGTACTTGTGAAAGTCCCATCTTGACATCAGGAAAACCTTTCGGGAGATGATGCCTGATTTTTGCAGGTTCCCCATGCAGTTATTTCTCATTGCCTGTAGAGTTTTCTACTCTTTGAAATCTCTCTCTCTCTTTTTTTTTTTTGGTGCGGACAAAGTAAAACTTCTTCCCCGTCCTCTTGATTTCTTTGGCAAGTTTGGTATCAGCTTCTGTGAAGCGCACGGCTGCGATGATGATGAAGAAATCATAACGATCAAGGTTCACATCTTTGACATATGTTTCTGCTAGATACTTTGGTGTTCCAATCCCAGGTAAATCCCACACAATAACATTTGGGTGAATGGGATGGGGGTAAGAAGTTGGATCCTTTGTTGTTTCATCCACCCCAGTCTCAGCTGCACTAGTGTCATCATCGTTCAGGCTCCTTACGGCATTGATGAAAGACGACTTCCCAGAGCCCGTGTCCCCTGTGATGGAGATGTTGAGTTTGATATTTCTTATCAACTCATAAGACTTCTTCACCACAGAAATGGCTTTTGAGATGTTCCCAGCTTTGATGGCAGTCTGGAATTCTTCAGTTTCCTCCTCAGACAGACTGGGAAGTTTACTGCCCCATTTTGAAAACAAATCAGCCCAGTGCGTTTTTGAATCTTCCGTCATCCTGGGAGAAGAAACACAAATTCCAGTCAGGGCTAGGGGTTTCCCCCTGGGGCTATTTACTATCAGAACGGCATGGGGAACAGGCTGGTCTGAGTGGGAGTAACAGCAGCTGGGCAGGGAGCCAGGGCAGAGGGGCCCCAATGACAGACACTGACTGAACCTGGCCTGAAACCCACAAACTCCTGTTTGCAGGACTAGAGACTGGACTGGCGAGGGCAGCCCAGGCACTGACCCTGAAGATCCCTGTCTGTCAGCAGCACTGCCCCAGGGACTCAGACAGGAACCACAACCACCGTGGCTCACTCTGCCCTGTAACAGTTTAAACCTCTGTACCTAGGGTCTCTGCAGCCTTCCCCTTACCAGTGAGCCCTAGTAAAAACGTTTCCCTCAGCCACGTGTCTGAGTGGTTACTAGGACCCACTAGGACCCACCAGGGCTTGAATCGACAAGGCCTAGCTGCAAAAGCACCTACAGTGCTGGAGTCGGAGTTGGGGTTCATGTGGCACACTACAGGTAGCCTAGGGGTCTGATGCACTTGGGGCAACACACTAATTACACTGGTGTCCAAGGTGGAATGCTGGTTGGCAGATTTGCCTGGCAAGGTTTAAGGGGCAGGTACCATAGGTCCGAGGGCTACTTGTTGGGTGGAAATGACCAACCCTGACAATCAAAGTGTTCCCCTGAGCTCCGAGAGCAGAAATGGGGCAGTGCGGGTGAGAGATGTGGCCACCCGGCTTCATGCCCAGAGCTGATATTGGGGTTGGCTAGGATTGGGCTGGCTGAATCAACATATTTGTATGAGCTGCCCAAACAAATGGCTGGGGTGAGGCTGCCAAGCTGGATTTCCTTGGCCTGCTGCTCCAAGGTGAAGCCCAGGAGGTATTTGAAGGACTGACACATGGTACCGCAGGGAATATGCCTCTGTTAAGGGTGCCCTACAGCAGTCTCTGGATTGAACCATAGATCCTGAGTGGAAACAAGTGTAGCAGAGAGAGAGAGAGAGCCTGGAGTACTGGGCCTCGTGCAAGACATAAGGCCTGAATCAGAGGCTGGGAACCACAGTCAGGCCATGTATTAAACCAGATAAGCATCCAGTACATGAACTTACCGAAGATGATGCTAGAGTACAATGCAATAGGTATTTACATAAATATATTTCAGCTAGTACAGGTACATCCCAATCTACTACAAGATAAGATGGTTTGGCAAAATAATGAATAGGGATGTTTTATTCAAGATATAAGAAACAAGGGGAGGTAACAAACAGATGTCAAGAAATATGTTTGTAAGCTGGAGTGTAAGGTGTGTATTCCAGGCATTTGGCTCAGCCTAAAAATATCAGGTTTCCTCACCTTAACCCTGTGTGTGGAGGGGACAAAAAAAAATTCCCACTACTGACTGAGACACTCCTTGCACTAGGCACTCAGGTGTCAGTGTACCTGTAACCATGGAGCCAGGGTGCTGTGCTTAGGGGATAATAAACCTGTCAGAGTGCCTTTGTCACTGGACCATGCCTGTGGTCTGTTTTTTAATGAGTAACATAGTGGTCTGCTGAATGAGTAGGCTGCCTTATCTGCTGTTAATAGTGATAACACTGGAGCTCCGAGGACCGAAGCACTGGGCGCGCTGGGCAGCATTACTAAGGCAACAGCATTCCAGCCTTCAGCACTTAACAGTACTAATTAGTACTATCGAGGTCTGCAGAACCATCTATCAACTGGACAGCACATGGAAAGAACACACACAGACCAGCCAACTGACAACAACTGCCTCAGACTCAGGGTTCACCCAGTGCATTCTGCTGTCTCTGACAGTGGTCAGGACCGGAGTCTTCAGAGGAAGGTGTAAGAATCTGACAATAGCAGATGTCGGATAACTGCCCCCCGTCGGTCTCTAATAGTGTAGACAGACTCTGACTTGGGCTCAGGGCCCTGTGTTAAAGCAGCAAGAGATGACATCTGGGTCACTGACCAGGCTGCAGCAGGTTGTTATCATCTTGCTGCTCAAAATGTGGATGTGATAAATTGTGGAAGGTCTGAACCAAGTTATGTCTGCCATTTTGTGTGTCTGTGTCTGCGATACATCATACATTTAGTATGTCTGTAGCAATGATACATCAGACATTTTGTATGTCTGTGTGAGGTGTACACCATCCATTTTGTTTGCAGCATCCATGGTAGATTCTATTCATCATTTTGTGGCCTGGGCTGAAATCTAGTTTAATCTTGTTTATGCACAGCCAACAGTGAGGCAGTACTGAGGCATCTCCCCTGCTGGGAGGGTAGCATAATACCCCGTAAAGCACTGTAACAGACAGCCATCGAGATGAGGAGCAGGGTCTACTGACTTTGTAATGATCCTTCACACCTGCCCCACCCCTATGAAACAATGGGGTCATACCAAGCCGTGTGGGGCTGGGGATGGAGTTTTGTGACAGGAGCACATGGTTGCTGGTTGGTGTCTTGGTTAAGAATTTCCTTTGGAAAGCCAGTTTTGCTACCCTGCCACATGTTCCCCAAGAGGTTAAAATACAAGTTCAGCATTTCCACAGCCTCGCTGGAATTCTGACATTGCTAACAAGCAACATGGGGAGCTCCGGAGGTCCCAGCACAGGTTCTGGAGTCCAGAGCAGGTGGCCTGCAGTGCCCCACCTCCCAAGGAAGGATGCCAGACAAGAGGTCTGGTCCCAGGAGTGTGCTTTAGGAACCCCAGAGTTTGAAACGGGTAGACTTTTCCCAGATCTGGCACACCACTGACCAATGTAGCTATTCTGACATAACCACAGTGTAGGAGCTGCTAGAGCGATGGAAGAATGCTTCTGTTGATGTAGCTACCATCATGTGGGGAAGTGGTGTTCCTGCAGCAATGGAAAAACCCTTTCCGTGTGCATGAATGTATCTACTTTTTCATACCAATCTAACTACAGCAACAAAGCTATGCTGATATTCAGTCCCCGTAGTGCAGACAGACCCGTAGGCCGTGTCTGCATTCTGGGTGGTCCAGTACTGCAGCTGTAGTGCCTTAGTATAGATGCTTCCTACATCAAAGGAAGGGGTTTTCCATTGATGTCATTAATCTACCTTTCCGAGAGACAGGAGCTAGGTTTACGGAGAATTCTTCCATTGATCTCGCACATCTACCCTAGGGATTAGGTCAACCTAACTACAGTGCTCAGTTTGTGACATTTTTCACAGCCCTATGCAATGTATCTGGGTCAATCTAATTGTTAAGTGTAGGCCAGGCCGTAGTGTTGCTGAGAATTCACACTTCTGCCTGGTGTTGTTAGTGACATAGGTGAGGAGTGTGTGTTTAATACGGTATTTCATCGAACAGTGTCCCCTTAAGCTTTTCCTGGAGGGTGATCAAAAGAAATTGCAGAGGCTGGGAATTTGACCTCAGATTTGTCTGGTTCCAGCCTTATTAAAAATCATCTTTATTTAACAGAAAAAAAAAGTAGTTGTTCCCTCCTCTCCCCAAATCTTAGTCTTTCTCTCTCGTCGCCTTACATGTGAGAAGGAAGGAAATACCACCTGTTCTCTACCCAGATCAAGTCCTCCCTTGTCATGGGGGTGGTGTCAGATGTTTTGCCCTTCTGTCTGTCACAGGGTGACTGGCCCTTATAACTGAAGTAGGTCCAATCCCCTCCCTCCCCTGAGCCAGAACAGGAGCTCCCAGCTGGGCCAATTAACGAGCCGAGGCTGCACCTGGGGCTATCGAGGTCCGAGAGGGTACGTCTACACTGCATTGTAAACCGGGTCTGTGAGACCCGAGTTTGTGGACTTGGTGTTTCCAAGCCTGCACCTGAGTGTCCACACTGGAGTGGGTATGTCTACTCAAGCTCAAAATGACACTTTTCCTCTCAACTGTAGACGTACCCACAGCCAGAGCTGCTTAGTGCCACCTAGTTATGGGTACTGTGACAGACCCAGACCAGTGGGGTACAGGAGTCTGGTAGAGGGCAAATATACTGGTCACTGGATGAGTAGTTTTCTGTTCCCTGAGTGACCAGAGTAGGGGCTGCACTAGAGTAATCAGGAACCTGCTAGAACCAGTTAAGGCAGGCAGGCTAATTAGGATACCTGGAGTCAATTAAGAAGAAGCTGCTAGAATCAATTAAGGCAGGCTAATCAGGGCACCTGGGTTTTAAAAGGAGCTCACTTCAGTTTGTGGGGCGAGTGTGAGGAGCTGGGAGCAAGAGGTGCAAGGAGGAGCTGAGAGTGAGAGGGTGTGCTGCTGGAGGACTGAGGAGCACAAGCGTTGTCAGACACCAGGAGGAAGGTCCTGTGGTGAGAATAAGGAAGGTGTTTGGAGGAGGCCATGGGGAAGTAGCCCAGGGAGTTGTAACTGTCATGCAGATGTTACAGGAGGCATTATAGACAGCTGCAGTCCACAGGGCCCTGGGCTGGAACCCGGAGTAGAGGGCGTGCCCGGGTTCCCCCCAAACCTCCCAATTGACCTGGACTGTGGGTTCTTCCAGAGGGGAAGGTCTCTGGGCTGTTCCCCAACCCACATGGTGAATCTCTGAGGCAAGAAAATCCGCCAATAAGCACAGGACCCACCAAGATAGAGGAGGAACTTTGTCACAGTACCTAACATTTTACATTATAAAGCCCTGTTTTCAGTTGCTTATAACTTTGCCAAACTTTAACCATTCAGGCTGAAGTTTCCCAGGAGAAGGCATCTGCCTCAGGCTGAATGTTTTTGGAAAGTTTCAGCACAGCATGGTTCAGGCCATTTCAGAGAGGGAGGCTAAAGGAGGGAAAAACACATTGTTTTTCCATATGAAGAATTCTTGAAATGTTTTAACTGAGAAGCTCTAGCGCCCCCAAGCTTTGGAGCAGGGACCTCAACACCTGGGCTTTGGCAGGTGGACATGCCAAGGAGATGCCCTGGCCACCTCTGTGAAAATCCACCCCAGTCTGGCCAACTTAAAATTCTTTCCACTGCAACCCAGCCCCCTGCCCGCAAAATAAAATTCCTGATTGCAGATGTGCAGCCTAAGAATTTGGCAACTAAATTCGCTGAAGACTGTCTGTATTGAGTATGGTCCAACGCAGGGCTGAACAGGACTTCTCCTGCAATTGCTTCTCACAGCTGGGACAGAGGGGTGGGAGAGACGGGACTGAGAGATGCTGGAGAGGACAAGAGCAGAAAGGTCTGTGACTGCCACAACTTGGAGTGGAACTTAAGGTTCTTGCCCAACAAAAATGATTAAAGGTCTTGAGAACATGACCTATGAAGGAAGGCTGAAAGAATTGGGTTTGTTTAGTTTGGAAAAGAGAAGACTGAGAGGGGACATGATCGCAGTTTTCAGGTATCTAAAAGGGTTTCATAAGGAGGAGGGAGAAAACTTGTTCACCTTAGCCTCTAAGGATAGAACCAGAAGCAATGGGTTTAAACTGCAGCAAGGGAGGTCTAGGTTGGACATTAGGAAAAAGTTCCTCATTGTCAGGGTGGTTAAACACTGGAATACATTGCCTAGGGAGGTTGTGGAATCTCCATCTCGGGCGATATTTCAGAGTAGGTTAGATAAATGTCTATCCGGGATGGTCTAGACAGTATTTGGTCCTGCCATGCGGGCAGGGGACTGGACTCGATGACCTCTCGAGGTCCCTTCCAGTCCTATAATCTATGAATCTATGTCTCAACATTCCTCTGCTGGCAGCGAGTATCCATGAAATCCACTGTCAAAGTGCGTCTCTCATGCCCCTCAGCCTCCCCGTGCAGATACATTATGACGATACAGCCTTAAATTACAAGGCCACTTTTTTTCCCCAGGCAGAGCCTTAGGATTTCCCTAGCAGTGCACCAAAACACCCAGAAGGAGCCCTGGCAAGTTGCAGGAGCAGAGTCACTGACGTGCACGACAGTCATTGTAAAGCAACATGGGTGGTGCTCAGGTTCCATGGCCACAGAATGTCACCGTGAGCCCCTAGTTAGTCTGATGGAGCAGCAGCGGCATTAGGCACCAGCAACCCAGGCTACTGCCGGGATCCCCCGTTGTATGTGCATGGTCACTGGTAGGGGCCCTGGAATGGGGTTTGGAAGGGGGCCCCCATGGACAAACACCACCACAACTACCTGCAAAGGTAACCTATGCCTGCTTGGTGTGGCACTCTGTCTCCTTCTAGTGGCAGCTAGACCAGCTAGAGATTCATGAGTCTGCTAGCCCTGGCTAAGAAAAATGTGTTTTTTAGCTCCTGCAATAGAGGCTCATGCATTGAGCTCCCGAGGGAACAGGTTTGATCTCGACGACCAGGATCGGTCAGCATTACCCAAACACCCGGGCTTGCAGCAGAGCGCAGTCGTGCTGCACAGGCGAAACGCTCTGGCTTGTCCCCTTGGCTCTACACAGTAGATTCAACTTGGACCCTGAATAAATTTTAAAAATATTGGCTCCCCAAAGGGACAGTGAGTGTCAGCAGTTCTGAATAGGCCAGATCAGTTTGAAGCAGATCAGAGCCATGCTCTGAACCTCAAGTGTGTACACACTGACACACACACACACACCCCTAAGACTGTCACGTCATATGATTTGTATTTAGGGGGCTATATCTCAGAATCCCCGTGTTCCAAGTACCCTCACTTCTGACTGCTTACCGTATCCCAAGCCCTGATGTTGCCCAGCACGTTCAAGACAATCCAGGTTAGCAGGTGGGTTTTAGAGCACTTAGACAAATTTGCAGTGATGCAGGAAGCTAGCTTTGCCCTTAGCTGTAACGGGGGAACTGGCTTTCTCTGATATGGCTCATTGCCCCTGCCCAGGATTTAGAAACATTGCCTGTAATGTGTAGGTAGGGCCCCTTCTCTGCCTCCCACTGCACTTTGATCACAGAGCAGGGAAAGCAGCTTTCACCTCACTGAAAAAACAGTGACCAGATCCATCCCTCCTGACTCCATGCCCCAGGCTTTCCTAACAGCTCAGGGGCTGGTGAGTTTGCTATTATTGACCAGCGTTTATATTGCAGAAAGGCACCAAAGCACCAGGTTCTATTGTGCTGGGTGCTGCAGGTGTTCCAGCTGAGGAGGTTAAGTTATGTGTTATTCATATTACTCCCCTTTCCCTTAACCTCTGTAATAAGCTTCACATGGGGCTCCCATATCTAGGAGATCCCACTTCATTCACCCAGTGCCAGGCTCCCAGAAGCTGGCACTGCACTTATAACAATCCCACACTAACTGGCTTCATCGCAGACTCTCCACCCTCAGCTCAGTTGCACTAAGGCCCCTTTACCATTCCATGGCACAAGTAAATCCCAGAATGTCTGAGCTTCCAGAGCAAGGTGAAGGGATCTGAGTGTAACAGAATGGTAGGAACCATAAGGAAAGAGAGGGAGAATATGGCAGAAAATATTGTAATGCCTCTGTATAAATCCTCCTAGAATGCTGTCAACCGTTCTGGTGGCCCCAGCTTAGAAAGATCTATTAGAATTGGAAAGGTACAAAGAAGGGCAACCAAAATGATTAGAAGACTGGACCAGCTCCCATATGAGGAGATATTTAAGACTGGGACTGTTCAGTGTAGAAAAGAGATGACCAAGAGCATGGGGGGATATGACAGAGTCTATATCATCATGACTGGTGCGACACAGGGCCAGAAAGGGTTACACAGCTAGCAGGGTAATTGACCCAGATTCAACCTTTAGAGACATATGAATAGAGAATGGTTGTGTGCTTGTGTGTTTACATATATATTGTTGGAGGTTAACAATGTAACCAAACAGCTCCTATCTATTGCTGTATTCTGATCATTCAGTGATCAAAAGGAGATATTAACATTCACATGAACTGTGAATGCCATGATATTGCTGTCTTGATTTCTCTTTGAAGTATATAGCAAATCACCTGCAAATGCTGGGAGATAGGCAATTGCCTTATGTTAATCCATGCAGCCAATTACCAGGGGATGTTTAGGAAATAGAAGGTTACTTCAAAGATACTGTTGTTCACCCAAGATCTGCATGCTGTCAAGAGGCTGCCTGGAAACTGTATAAAGGGCTCTTGGGATCTGAAGCTGAAGTTCCTGCTGGGGTTGGGGCTTCTCCCCCTCCCCTCCAGCATGGTTCCTGCTTTTCCTGTGAGATGATAAAAAAGCTTGATTAAAAGTTTTAAATTAAAGCGGAGATTTTCACATCATCACCCGACTCTTGGAGCTGGGACTTTATGGAAAACACGAAACATTGTGACACTCATGATGAACTTGTGAGAGCTGGCAATGCTGTTGTATTTATGTTTGCACGGTGTTTCATCTGGTAGCTCTGAGGCAGGGAGAGGGGGCTTCTTGTGCCACTTTGAATCCAATAAATGACTAATTTGTGCTGATGCCCAAATTGATCACTGCAATGTAGGAACTGCCAGACTGGATGTACTACCACAGCCACATTACTATTTTCTAGCTTGCTAGCTCCATGGGAGTGAGTGTGAGGATGTCTCTGTCAGTTGGGCATCGTGCTCCTAGCTCCAAGTGTAGACAGACTCTACTTGGGCTCAGGTCCTGCGTTAAAGCAGCAAGAACTGACATCTGGGTCCCTGAGCAGACTACAGCGAGGTTGTTATCATCTTACTGCTCAGAACGGGGATGTGATGGATTGGGAAAGGTCTGTACCAAGTTAGGTCATTCATTTTGTATGTCTTTATACACTATACAGCATCCATTTTGTGTGTCTGGGTCCGCTATACCTCATCCATTTTGTTTGCAGGCTTCCATTCTGTTCACCACTATTTTGTGGCCTGGGCTGAAATCCAGTTTAATCTTGTTTATGCACAGTTTTGTGAGGCAATACCGAGACATGTCCCTGGTGGGAGGGGAGCATAACACCCCGTAGAGCACTAAAACAGACAGCACTCGAGATGACAAGCAGGGTCTACTGGCTTTGTAATGAATCTTCATGGCTGGCCCACCCCTATGAAACAATGGGGTGGTAACGAGCCCTGCATGGCTAGGGATGGAGTTTTGCAACCAGAGCACATGGTTGCTGGTTGATGTCTGCGGTTAAGAATTTCCTTTGCCAAACCTGTGTGTTTTGTTTCCCTGCCAAATATTCCCCAAGATGTTAAAATACACGTTCAGAGTTTCCACAGTTTTGTTGGAATTCTGAGATTGCCGACAAGCAACTTGGACGTCTCAGCACTGGCTCTGGAGTGCAGGGCAGGTGGCCAGCTGTGCCCCACCTCCCAAGGAAGGACGCCAAAGAAGAGGTCTGCCCCCAGGAGTGGTTTAAGAGCCCCAGAGTTAGAAACTGGTAGATTTGTCCCAGATCTGGCACCCCCCTGACCAACATAGCTATGCCGACCTAACCCCAGTGCAGACGCAGCTATGTTGACGGAAGAAACCATCTCTCAGGGAACTGGTGTTCTCTACAGCGATGGACAAACACTTTCCACGTGCATAGGATGCAACTACGTTTCTATGCTGCCATAGCTACGGTGATGTACCTACACGGCTATACCGTCTTCGTAGTGCAGACAGACCTCTGTCTCCACTCAGAATGCTCCAGTACTCAGGGCCAGATTAACTCTTCTGGGTGCCTGGGGCTACTAGATTTTGTAGGACCCCCTAGGATCTTTGGTGGGGCCAAAAATTGGGGGTTCAGTATTTGGGAGGGGGCTACGGGTTGAGGCAGGAGGGCGAGTGCCATGTGGGAGGGGGTGCGGGCTCCGACTGGGGGTGCGGGCTCAGGGGTGGGGCTGAGGCTTTTGAGATGCAGGGGCCTCTGGGCTGGGGCCAAGGGATTTGGCGTGTGGGAGAGGGCTCAGGGCAGGAGGTTGGAGTGTGGGTGCATGGTCTGGGCAGGAGTTTGGGTGCTGGGGGTGCTGAGGGTTGGTGTGTGGGGTGTGGGAGGGAGTTAGGGTGCAGATGAGGGTTGGGGGTGCAGGGTCTGGGAGGGAGTTAGGGTGCGGGATAGGGCTTGGGCAAGAGCTTGGGGTGCAGGCGCTTACCTGGGGGCTGGGCAGCTCCTGTCCCATTTTGTGAGTGGGGGGGGGGAACAAGCGGCTCCGTGCAGCCCGCGCTCGCTTGCAGGCACCTCCCCCCGCAGCTCCCACTGGCTGGGAATCGCAGGCAACGGGAGCTGCGGGGGCGGAGTCTGCATGCGAGGGCAGCGACTGGGACAAGGCTTCCCAGTGCGGTGCTTGTTGTGGCGGGGGGCAGTGATGGAGGCATGGGGGGGGAGAGGAACGGCAGCGCAGGGAGCCGCCTCACCCACACCCCTGCCAGCAGGGCCGGCCTGGCACACAACACACAGGGGCCTTAGTGGCTGCAGCACATGGTCCCAGGCTAAGGGGGCCCCCCTAAACCCGGGGCCCTGGGCTGCAGCCCCCAAAGCCCCTGTCTTAATCTGGTCCTGCCAGTACCGCAGCTTTAGTGACATAGTATAGATACTTCCAACTCCAACGCAAGGGCTTTTTCCATTGATGTCGTTAATCCACCTTTCCAAGAGACAGGAGCTAGATTGACTGAACAGTTCTTCCATCGATCTAGCTACGTCTTCGTCAGAGCTTAGGTCGACCTAACGACAGTGCTCAGGGGCTGACATTTTCCACAGGCCTGTGAAATGTGGCTAGGTCGACCTGATTGTTACGTGTAGGCCAGGCCATAATGTTGCTGAGAATTCACACCTCTGCCCGGTGTTATTAGTGACACAGTTGAGGAGTGTGTGTTTAATAATACCATATTTCATCGGACAGTGTTCCCTTAAACTGGGTGGGGACGTTATAGGTCAAATGTGGATGGGAGAGGTGGGGAATCATAGAATCATAGGATTGGAAAGGTCCTCGCAAGGTCATCTAGTCCAGTCCCCTGCATTCGTGGCAGGACTAAGTGTTATCTAGACCATCCATGAAAGGTGTTTGTCCAACCTGCTCTTAAAAATCTGCAATGATGGAGACTCCACAACCTCCCAAAGCAATTTATTCCAGTGCTTAACCACCCTGACAGCTAGGAAGTTTTTCCTAATCTCCAGCCTAAACCTCCCTTGCTGCAATTTAAGCCCACTGCTTCTTGTCCTATCCTCAGAGGTTAAGGAGAACAATTGTTCTCCTTCCTCCTTGTAACAAAATTTTATGTACTTGAAAACTGTGATCATGTCCCCTCTCAGTCTTCTGTTCCCCAGACTAAAGAAACCCAGAGTCATTAATCTTCCCTCGTAGGTTATGTTTTTTAGACATAAGAACATAAGAACGGCCATACTGGGTCAGAACAAAGGTCCATCTAGCCCAGTATCCTGTCTACTGACAGTGGCCAATGCCAGGTGCCCCAGAGGGAGTGAACCTAACAGGCAATGATCAAGTGATCTCTCTCCTGCCATCCATCTCCACTCTCTGACAAACAGAGGCTAGGGACACCATTCCTTACCCATCCTGGCTAGTAGCCCTTAATGGACTTAACCTGCATGAATTTATCTAGTTCTCTTTTAAACACTGTTATAGTCCTAGCCTTCACAACCTCCTCAGGCAAGGAGTTCCACAAGTTGACTGTGCGCTGCATGAAGGAGAACTTCCTTTTATTTGTTTTAAACCTGCTGCCTATTAATTTTATTTGGTGACCCCTAGTTCTTGTATTATGGGAATAAGTAAATAACTTTTCCACTTTCTCCACATCACTCATGATTTTATAGACCTCTATCATATCCCCCCTTAGTCTCCTCTTTTCCAAGCTGAAGAGTCCTAGACTCTTTAATTTCTCCTCATATGGGACCCGTTCCAAACCCCTAATAATTTTAGTTGCCCTTTTTTGAACCTTTTCTAGAGCCAGTATATCTTTTTTGAGATGAGGAGACCACATCTGTACGCAGTATTCGAGATGTGGGCGTACCATCGATTTATATAAGGGCAATAATATATTCTCAGGCTTATTCTCTATCTCCTTTTTAATGATTCCTAAAATCCTGTTTGCTTTTTTGACCACCTCTGCACACTGTGTGGACATCTTCAGAGAACTCTTCACGATGACTCCAAGATCTTTGTCCTGACTTGTTGTAGCCCCCCATCATATTGTATGTATAGTTGGGGTTATTTTTTCCAATGTGCATTACTTTACATTTATCCACATAAAATTTCATTTGCCATTTTGTTGCCCAATCACTTAGTTTTGTGAGATCTTTTCAAAGTTCTTCACAGTCTGCTTTGGTCTTAAATTTGTCTTGCTTCAACTTCCAGCCATAGGGTCTTGTTAGGCTTTTGGTTGCTAGACCAAAGAGCCCATGGTCAAATATTTGTTTTCCATGTAGGTACTTATAGACTGGAACCCCTTCAACTTCACCCCTTCAACTTCTCTTTGTTAAGCCAGATAGATGGATTTCCTGGAATTTCTCACTATAAGGCAGGTGTTCCAATATTTGAATCATTCCCATCACTCTTCTCAGAGTCCTCTCCAATTTATCACTGTCCTTGAGTTTGAAGACTTTGACCTAACGCAATGACCGAGAAATAAGTAAGTTAATTTACCGGTTACGGGCCAGGAGAGTACCTTGGTCCCATTTCTCTATCATCTTTGTCCAAGTTTCTCACCGAGTGTAAATGTGGTGCAACAGAATACAGGAGTCCCACATTCCCTTGGCCCTTCTGAAGGGTGGTGTTCCCTCCAAGTCACTGGCTGGTCGGGAGGTTGCCAGGGGAGATAACTAATGGACGAGTTTTGTTGGTGTCTGACAGGTGGAGAAACAGGTAAGACGGAGAGAATTGAAGACATCTCTATGGCTGTGAAAGGCACCTCTCTCCCCACAACTCTGTTGGATGTATCCACTGGCTACTATTATGATGACTCTGACTACAATCATGAAGATGCGGACCGGAAGCGAGCGCTCCTTAATAGGATGCACGTGGTCGCCATGGTGATCTATTCCATTGCCTTCGTGCTGGGAGTGACGGGCAACGGGCTGGTCATCTTCATTACCGGCTTCCGGATGAAGAGGACGGTCAACACCATCTGGTTTCTCAACCTGGCCGTGGCCGACTTCATCTTCACCTTCTTCCTCCCCTTCAGTGTGGCCTACACAGCCCTTGGCTTCCACTGGCCATTTGGAAGGGCATTGTGTAAAATCAACACCGCTTTGGCCTTCCTCAATCTCTACGCCAGCGTCTACCTCCTCATGGTCATCAGCATAGACCGATGCATCTCCGTAGTGCGCCCTGTGTGGGCCCAGAACCACCGCACACCCCGCCTGGCTTTCCTGGTAGCCTTGGGTGTGTGGGTCGTGGCCTTGGCCTTGTGTTCTCCAAATCTATACTTCCTCCACACGGCACCCAACCCATACAACGAGAACATCACCAACTGCTACAACAATTTCGACACGGCCGGGGAAGGGGCCACCGAGGAGCAGAGAACAAAGAGGTTTAACACTAACCACCGGGCCATGACCATCAGCCGCTTTATCTTAGGCTTCGTTATCCCCTTCACCGTCATCATGTGCTGCTACGGTGCCATCTTGGCCAAGCTAAAGAGGAACAAGCTGACCCGATCTGGGAAGCCCTTCAAGGTCATTGCCGCTATGATCATAGCTTTCTTCCTCTGCTGGTTCCCCTACCACATCTTCTCCTTCCTGGTGATGAACCGGACACCCAGCCTGGACACCGCCCTCATTGTTGGCGTAGCTGAATTCGACTTATCCTATTTGACTTACCCCACTGTGAGGACAGCGGCAAATTGACTGCCACGGCTCCCCCGTCGACGGCGCTTACTCCTCCTGACGAGGTGGGAGTACACGCATCGATTTATCCATCTAGATGAGACGCGATAAATCGATCCCCAAGAGATCGATTTCTACCCGCCGATCCGGGCGGGTAGTGTAGACTAGCCCTTAGTGTAATGATTTTAATATACTGCAATTCATTATAATGTAATGATGTAGTTAGTTAGTATTTTAATAATGACATTGTTATGATAACAGTGATAGACACACATTCAAAAACTAGAATAGGAACAAAGTGTATAAATATGCTGAAAATTGTCAGTTTTGGGGGGAGGCTGATCCCTCCCCAACCACACACATCTCTCCCTTAAGGCAGGAGGGAGCAGAAAGGAGTGGGCAGGAGGCGCTCAGGGGAGGGGGCCTAGGGTTAGGGGGCAGAGTGGTGGTAGGAAGAGGTGGAGTGGGGCAAAGTGGGGGGCTTGGCCTTGGGGAAGGCGGCAGAGCCAAGATGGGGCACCCACTGGCAAAACCAAAAGTTAGCACCTATGGCGCGTGGGGTGGTACTATCCCAAACCCCAGTGATGCACAGCACGTTTCAAGCCAATACAGGTCAGCAGGTGGGTAAAGCAGGAAACTAGCTGTGCCCTTAGCTGTAGCGGGGACCCTGGCTTGCTCTGATATGGCTCATTGCCCCTGCCCAGGATTTGGAAATGTTGCCCGTAATGTGTAGGTAGGGCCCCTTCTCTGCCTCCCACTGCACTTTGATCACACTCCCAGGAAAGCAGCTTTCACCTCACTGGAAAACCAGTGACCAGCAACATCCCTCCTGACTCCATGCCCCAGGCTTTCCTAACAGCTCAGGGGCTGGTGAGCTGCTATTACTGACCAGTGTTTGTATTGCAGAAAGACACTGAAGCACCACTTGGAATCAAGGTTCTATTGTGGTGGGTGCTGCAGGTGTTTTAGGTGCTACTCATATTAGTCCCCTTTCCCTTAACCTCCGTAACAAGCTTCACACAGGGCTCCCATATCTAGCAGATTGCAACTAATTTGCCCATTGCCAGGCTCCCAGAAGCTGGCACTGCATTTATAGCAATCCCACACTAACTACCTTCATCGCAGACTCTCCAGCCCTCATCTCAGTTGCACTAAGGCCCTTTACCCTGCTCTGGCACAAGTAAATCCCAGGATGTCTGTGCTTCCAGAGCAAGGTGAAGGGGCCTGAGTGTAACAGAATGGTAGGAACTCTAAGGAAAGGGAGGGACAATATGACAGAAAATATTATAATGTCTCTATATAAATCCATGGTACGCCCGCATCTTGAATGCTGCCAGCAGTTCTGATGGCCCCAGCTTAGAAAGATCTATTAGAATTGGAAAATGTACAAAGACGGGCAACCAAAATGATTAGAAGACTGGACCAGCTCCCATATGAGGAGATATTTAAGACTGGGACTGTTCAGTGTAGAAAAGAGATGACCAAGAGCATGGGGGGATATGACAGAGTCTATATCATCATGACTGGTGCGACACAGGGCCAGAAAAGGTTACACAGCTAGCAGGATAATTGACCCAGATTCAAACTGTAGAAACAAATTAGTAGATAATGGTTGTGTGTTTGTGTGTTTACATATATATTGTTAGAGGTTACCAATGTAACCAAACAGTTCCTGTCTACTTCTGTATTCTGATAATTCAGAGATATTAACATTCAAATGAACTGTGAATGCCATGATATCGCTGTCTTGATTTCTCTTTGAGGTATATAGCAAATCACCTGCAAATGCTGGGAGATAGGCAGTTGCCTTATGTTAATCCATGCAGCGAATTACAGGTGATGTTTAGGAAATAGGAGGTTACTTTAAAGAGAGGGTGCCTGGAAACTGTATAAAGGGCTTTTGGAACCTGATCCTTTCATCTCAGATCTGCTTAAGCTTCATCAGGGGAAAGTTTGAGTCACAAGTCTGAAGTCTCCAGTCTCATCTGGATCTCCCTGATACTAGACATTGGACTGAACGTATGCATTAATTTTGAAAGAACTCTGTGCAACTCCTAAATCCACCATCTCTACAATGAAACTGACCTAAGAATTTTGTTCTAGTCTGTATGTAGAATGATCTTTTAACCAACACTCTCTCTCTCTCTTTTTTTTTTATAAATCTTTTTCGGTTAATAAGAATTGGCTGTCAGCGTGCATTTGGGTAAGTGCATTTGGGTAAATGGTCAAATATTCTTTGACCTGGGGAGCAATGTTTATGATCCTTTGGAATTGGTAGAACTTTTTATATGATGAATAAGATTTTCAATAATCCTCATCCTATTTGACTTGGCTGTCTGAGTGGGAGCCCAAAGGCTGTGTTGCTTTAAGGGAACTGGGTAACCAATGAGGTATTGTAGAAGCTGATTTGTGGCTAGCTTGGTGGATCTAAGGATGAGAATAACTGTCAGCTTTGGGGATTGTCTACTCCATTCTTGACAGTTTGCCCTAATTGAGCCATCTCAGCGTGACCCCCTGGAGCCCCAGTCACACCCGGTGTGGAGAAAGTGCATAAGGAAGTGTTATTTACCCCTTCACATAACACAAGAACCAGGGATCACCCAATGAAATGAATAGGCAGCAGGTTTAAAACCAGCAAAAGGAAGTACCTTGTCACACACTGCACAGTTAACCTGTGGAACTTGTTGCCAGGGGATTTTGTGCAGGTCAAAACTAAACCTGGAATAAAAAAGAATTCAGTAAGTTCCTGGAGGATAGATCCATCGATGGCGATTAGCAAGACGGCCAGGGATGCAACCCCATACTCTGGGTGTTCCAAAAGCTCTGATTGCCTGAAGCTGGGACAGCTCGACAGGGCACTTGATGATTGCCCTCTTCTGTTCCTTCACTCGGACACACCTGGGATTGGCCACCGTCGGCAGACAAGATACTGGGCTTGATGGAACATTGGTTTGACCCAGTATGGCCGATCTGATGTTCTAATCTGTAACCTATTAACGACTGGGGGTTTGTCTGTTCCCTGCAAAGGTGTTAAATGGCAACTTCACCTCATACAACATATGTTACTTACTTATGCTAAAAAATCTCTTCCACCTTGTATTTAGCTATGAAATGGAGCATCTTTCCCAGACCTGAAAAAGAGCTCTGAGGACCTTGAAAGTTTGTCTGCTTCACCATCGGAAGTTGGTCCAATGAAAGATCTCACCTCACCCTCCTTGTCTCCCTCATAATTTTAACATCATTTTCTTTTGTCACATTTTCCCAGGTGAAAAATAATGTAAGGAAAAAATAACTCAGGTAGTAGGGGAAAAAAAACCTTTCCCGCAATTTTATCCCTCTACCTGCACGCCCATGTATAGGATCGCAAAGACAATTCAAGCAAAGAGGTTCCCCAGAAAAGCCTATTCATAAAAAAAATCAGAAAATGGGCTGGTCTTCTCCCCCACTGCCCCCATGCTCCCCAGGCAAGGAAAGCACAAAGAGAAACACCCATGCGTGGGGGGTAGCTGGTCCCCAAGGAAATGCAGGGAGCCCCTAAGCTAAAGGAAACCATTAGTACAGTAGTTCAAGCACATCCAACCCCAAACAGCAAACACCCCTGTCCTCTGACAGCATTGTGGGGCAGCCGATCTGGGGATGTACCTTATGCAGCCCGTGCTGAGGCACCGTCCTTCCTGGACCTGGAGTGATTGGTCGGTTAGGGGAACCAATCTTTCCTGCTGGAACAAAAACAGCTCTTAGGGGGAAACTCCCCAGGACTTTGCTGAAATGAAGAGAAGCGACCGACTTTTCTCTAATAAAGAGGTCCCTGTTTTAGTGAGGTGCAGATCAGGGCTGAGCAGGGAGAGGTTTCTTGTAACATGGGGTGGAACAGGATTCGGTCCTTCCCCTACTGGGAACATATCCTAGATTAATCCTGTTCAGTTGTTCTGCTATTTTCCCTGTTCCCTAGTCACAGTTGCAGCATGAATCATTCCATCCTCAACCATTGCTCGTCTTGTTCTCTTCTCCCCAGGGCAGCCCGGTAACCCCTTCCTCAGCCCTCTGCCAAGTAGAACATATCCATGAAATCCCGAACTCCCTGCCACAACCCCCCACCTGGTGCACAAACAGAAACATGGGAAATTGTTCCCCTTCCAAGCTGTCTCCCCCTTTTGGAGATATGCTGAGATCAGGCACTGGGCTGATTCTCCACCATGTCGTGTCATCATTTACACCAGTGCGAAATGATGGGTCCTGAATGCTGCTATCCAGGACCATGGTGTTCTACACCTGCTTTGCACTGGTGTGAATAGAGTGAGAGAGCTTAAGGGTGAAAAAAAGAAAGCTTTGGTAAGGTATAGAGGAAAAAGGAAAGAAAGGTTATTAAAGAGAAGAAAGATTGGTTGGTTCGGTTTAGTAAGGAGACATGATTTTAAAGAATTGAAAGACAACTGAAAGAAAAATTAAGATTTGTGTTTTAAAGGGTTAGTTTGAAAGGATGGAGGCAAGTTATTAAAGAAAAGAGGGATTTTTGGTTAGGTTTAGTAACGAGAGATGATTTTAAAGGAGTAGTTTGGCATGTTATTAAAGAATAGAAAGAGAACTTTTTAAAAAAAATTGAGATTTTTGTTTGTAAAGGGTTAGTTTCAAAGAATAGAGGCAAGTTATTAAAGAGAAAAAAGATTGATTAATTTTAGTAAGGAGAGGTGTTTTTAAAGGACTAGTTTGGTATGTTATTAAAGAATAATTTTTTTTAGATAAATGTAAAAGGTGTATTAAATATGAGGGTCCGTTAAGAAAAAGAGCATTTCAAAATATTAAATAATATTTAAAAATAGGTCAAAAAGAACACACATGGCAAAAAAGGAATTTTATAAAGAAGAGACTGTTTAGTAAGCACATGGTAAAAATATAAAGGCAGGTTCATAGAAACGCATTTAAAATATGAAATATAAGGGTAGGTTAAGAAAAGAGCATTTAAAAAGTGAAATAAAAGAGAAACATATAAAGAGAAGTTAAGAGAGAGAACAGGGCAAGAAAAGGGAAACAAAAACCCCTTTACAAAGGGCTAAGCCAGACAGCCCGTGGCTGAGTCAGAGAGAGCGATCTTACCCTTGTGACATCTCCTGGTGTTAGAGCAACAGGTCAACTATTTGCCTATAAGCCCAGCTATTATATCAGGAGCAACGACTGTTTCTGCAAAACACCCGCTGCAGCCCTCTGTGCAGCAAGATTATGTGAGAACACAAGGCGGCCAAACCACCAGCCTAGGTGAGACAGACAGGCACTGCCATTTCAGTCTAACATATGCCTCAGAGTGGAGTGCGGGGGGGAGGGGGAGGGGGGTGCTGTGGAAAGAAGTGATGAGTTCAAGCAAATGTTAAACCGCATCCTGTTATGTATCCATCCCCTTGCCTCTCTCTCAATCTGCATACAAGGCCTTTTGAAACGTTCCTTCCGCTTACCCGTATCAGGTATGCATGCTAAGTTGTTTGTTGCTAGGTATAAAAAGGCTGCTCCGCACTTGTAAGGGGCTCTCTCTCTGGCATTAGCCGAGGAGAGCGCCCACTCAGCTGACTGGTCAATAAAAACTTAAAGCCGTCTTCTAGACTCCCGTGCCTCCTTGGGGTAATTGGGCAGCTCCAGGGGGAAACGAGCCCATTTGGCTAACACTGGGGAACGAGGGAGCTTCCAACACTCACAACCCCTCAGGTTAGCCTTTGGGTCGGACCAATCAGATGCTGTTCTACAGCTGCATCATAGAATACATTTTCCTGAACCAATCCTATAGTCCCAAGATTTGTATACAAGACCCAACTCCCTCCCCGCCTCTCACTACCCCCTCCCCTTTAACTGCCTTATTCTTATCTAAAAAAACAGACCTCTCCTGCCCCAAGCATCTTTCTTGCCATGTAGCCCTTTTTCATAGGGACTTCAATAAAGGTTAAAACTATAATAACCTTAGTAACAGTTTTTAAAAGTTTTCCCCTATGCTTTAGACTAACATTGGCCATTTTTTAGTGAGGATAATTTGAAGCTGCAGCTGGTTTTTGAGTATTTTGATTCCTGATGTCAGATTTGTGTCCATTAATTCTTTTGCGTAGAGACTTCCTGAGGAAACTACAATCCATCGGTGATCTTCCAGAAAACACCATCCTGGCCACTATGGACGTAGAAGCCCTCTACACCAATATTCCACACAAAGATGGACTACAAGCTATCAGGAACAGTATCCCTGATAATGTCACAGCTAATCTGGTGGCTGAACTTTGTGATTTTGTCCTCACCCACAACTATTTCACATTTGGGGACAATATATACCTTCAAGTCAGCGGCACTGCTATGGGTACCCGTATGGCCCCACAATATGCCAACATTTTTATGGCTGACTTAGAACAACGCTTCCTTAGCTCTCGTCCCCTAATGCCCCTACTCTACTTGCGCTACATTGATGACATCTTCATCATCTGGACCCATGGAAAAGAAGCCCTTGAGGAATTTCACCATGATTTCAATAATTTCCATCCCACCATCAACCTCAGCCTAGATCAATCCACACAAGCGGTCCATTTCCTGGACACTACTGTGCTAATAAGCGATGGTCACATAAATACCACCCTATACCGGAAACCTACTGACTGCTACACTTACCTACATGCCTCCAGCTTCCATCCAGGACACACCACACGATCCATTGTCTACAGCCAAGCTCTAAGATATAACCGCATTTGCTCCAATCCCTCGGATAGAGACAAGCACCTACAAGATCTCTATCAAGCATTCTTAAAACTACAATACCCACCTGCTGAAGTGAAAAAACAGATTGACAGAGCCAGACGAGTACCCAGAAGTCACCTCCTACAAGACAGGCCCAACAAAGAAAATAACAGAACACCACTAGCTGTCACCTTCAGCCCCCAACTAAAACCTCTCCAGCGCATCATCAGAGATCTACAACCTATCCTGAAAGATGATCCTTTACTCTCACAGATCTTGGGAGACAGACCTGTCCTCGCTTACAGACAACCCCCCAACCTAAAGCAAATACTCACCAGCAACCACACATCACTGAACAAAACCACTAACCCAGGAACCTATCCTTGTAACAAACCCCGATGCCAACTCTGTCCACATATCTATTCAAGTGACATCATCATAGGACCTAATCACATCAGCCATACCATCAGGGGCTCGTTCACCTGCACATCTACCAATGTGATATATGCCATCATGTGCCAGCAATGCCCCTCTGCCATGTACATTGGCCAAACCGGACAATCTCTACGCAAAAGAATTAATGGACACAAATCTGACATCAGGAATCAAAATACTCAAAAACCAGTGGGAGAACACTTTAACCTGTCTGGTCATTCAGTGACAGACCTGCGGGTGGCTATATTACAACAGAAAAACTTCAAAAACAGACTCCAACGAGAGACTGCTGAGCTAGAATTGATATGCAAACTAGACACAATCAACTCCGGTTTGAATAAGGACTGGGAATGGCTGAGCCATTACAAACATTGAATCTATCTCCCCTTGTAAGTATTCTCACACTTCTTATCAAACTGTCTGTACTCGGCTAGCTTGATTATCACTTCAAAAGTTTTTTTTCTCTTAATTAATTGGCCTCTCAGAGTTGGTAAGACAACTCCCACCTGTTCATGCTCTCTGTATGTGTGTATATATATATCTCCTCAATATATGTTCCATTCTATATGCATCCGAAGAAGTGGGCTGTAGTTCACGAAAGCTTATGCTCTAATAAATTTGTTAGTCTCTAAGGTGCCACAAGCACTCCTGTATCCTTTTATTTAGCACTTTTCATATGTTTCAATAAAATGTTATCGTGCTGAAACTTCCCAAGGTTAAAAAACACAGAAAACTTGTTTATAAAAGTAATTATAATGATAAAAAAGATTTCCTGTATGGTTTGACTAACATTGCATTTTTTAGTGAGGACAATTTGAAGCAGCGTTCTTTTTCAGCAAAGCCACTGTTAGCTAAAACAGCCTGTGAGAGTCAATGGATCAGAGATAAGAAGGCTGCTTCTTCCCCCACTTTTTAACAAATAGAGGTGAAAGTTATATTAAGTCTTGTAAAGGAATAAACATTGTAAAAAAGACAAACCTATATGAAGACACATCCTTTTATTTAGCACTTTTCATATGTTTCAATAAAAAGTTACCATGCTGAAACTTCCCAAGGTTAAAAAACACAGAAAACGGAGTCCCACCTCTTCTGCATGCAAACCACTGGAAAAACAAGGGGAAAAAAGACCCCCCCCCACTTCATCACAGTCATTCACACTAGTGCAATGCGGGTGTGCAGCTCTAGTGATCCAGAATAGCAGTATTCTAGACCCATTTTGCACTGGTGTAAATGACGATACAACAGCTTTTCCTGCAGCTCGGCTCTGGCTCCCCGTTGGCGCAGCTGGTCTGTGCCGCCCAAGCCCCCAGCTCCCCCTCCTCTGCCCCCAGCCCAGCTCCGGCTGCTTCTCTCCCCTTAGCTCTGCCCTGCCTGGGCTCAGGCAGCCCCAGCTCATATGTAGGATGGACCCTGAGCTCCTGACTCCCTCATTGACCTACCTGAGCTGTCCATTGGGCTGCGCTGGAGTGTGACCCTCTTCCTATTGGCCCCGGGGACAGTCAGTCTCAGGAACCTGACTCCCCTTCTGCCCTTCCCCCTTCTTGTGGTATCGGGAGAGGGCTGCCAAAAAAAAAAAAACTCACTAAGTTTCAGTGGGGGGCCAACAGCCCCCTAACTTTTAGCATCATTTTCTTACTTTTCTCCGATTGCCCAACTAAAAACAAAGTCAGAGACAGTGGTGAAAATGCCCCTTTCCCACAGTTTTA
The DNA here is from genome assembly GCF_013100865.1 of Trachemys scripta elegans. NCBI lineage: Eukaryota > Metazoa > Chordata > Testudines > Emydidae > Trachemys > Trachemys scripta. The sequence goes on from NC_048321.1 coordinate 13,483,153, forward strand.
TCCCCCTGCTCTCCAGGCCCAGGCGTTGCATCCCTCAGACAATTCAACAAACGGGTTCCCCAGAAAAGCCTCCCCATAAAATCAGACAAAGGGACGGCTCCCCTTCCCTCCCCCACCGCCCCTAAGTGCCCCAGGCAGGGGAAGCACAGACACAAGTCCCCATGTGTGGGGGTGGCTGGTCCCCAGGGGAATGCAGGGGCCCTAAAGCTGCCTGGGCCTAAAGCTAAAGGATGTCGTTAGTGGTCCAAGCACATCAAATACCCAACAGCTGATTCTCCTCCATGTTGTGTCGTCATTTACACCAGTGCAAAATGGGTCTAGAGCTGCTCTTCTGGATCACTAGAGCTGCACACCTGCTTTGCACTGGTGTGAATGAGTGTGCGAGGTGCAGGCAATGGAGAATATTTCATCACTCAAACAGCCCCGTCTGATTTACAAGGAGCTTTGTGACAGTCTCAGGAGCCAGTTTGGACCCTGTGTTCCTGGAAACTGAAAGTAACAGGCTGAGTTGCCCCTTTCCCAGAAATGGGAGGAAGCCGGGAAGCGGGGCTGGCTCTGAGCCACCGAACTGCAACCAAAATTCCTACAGCCCTTAACTCTTGCACGGAAACTCAGGCGAGGGCCTGGCATGTGCGGCTGCTTAGCCGGCAGCCACCCGACAGCAGCTCGAAAGCTTGTCTCCCTCCCCCATGCAGGTTGATCCAATACAAGATATTAGCTCACCCACCGTGTCTCTCATAAGTGGGGGTGGTCCTGCTATTGTGGGGAACTTTCCTGGCTTCTTCATGATCCCGATGGAATCGGACAGCAACAGGATCTGAGTGGTCGCTCCCTTCACCCGGAGGCCGGCCTGCCCTCGAGGGCTCCCCTTCCTCCCTCCTGTGCAGCAGAGTCCTCGTAACCCCGACAAGGCTGGGCCCGAGATCTCTGGGGGGGGGACTAAACCCCCAGTCTCACCATGGTCACTTAGGCCAGGGGCTTGGGTGTCCCCACCCTGGAGTGCTCCCTGCACACCGGACACCTCCCTGACCCCTTGATCCCTGCGTTACATTTATTAAACACCAACCGTAAGCAAAATAAGGGGAAAATGGTAAGGGTTAAAGGAACAAGTACCACCACCCTTTGGGCATGGGGACACCCCAACCCGCTGTCTCTGGCATGTGAGGTAAGTTCACCGTCTGCTCCTCACATGTCCCAGGCCTGTCTCCCATGCCCTGGTTCGACCCTACTCTGGCGGTGCCACACGCCCTCAGCAGCTAGGGGACAGGACCCTTCTCCCCACCATCGGCCCGCTGGCTTTTAGCATCATTTTCTTCCTTTGTCACCTTGTCCTGTGTGAAAAAATAAAAAATGAAGTCAGCGAGAGTAGGGAAACCCCCCTTTCCCTCAGTTTTATCCCTCTGCCGGCCACGCCCGTGTGTTGTCTCGCCCAGACAAGTCAATAAAACGGTTTCCCAGAAAAGCCTACCCATAAAATCAGACAATAGGCCAGCTTCCCTCCTCCACCGCCTCCTTCGTCCCCCAGGCAGGGGAAGCACAAACAGAAGCCCCCATGTGTGGGACTGGCCGGCCCCCAGGGGAATGCAGGGGCCCTAAAGCTGCCTGTGCCTAAAGCTAAAGGAAGCCGTTAGCTTCAAGCATGTCCAACACCCAACAGCAAGCTCCCCTGTCCTCTGGCAGCATCATGGTGCAGCCGACCTGGGGACGTACCTTACACAGCCTGTGCTGATGCACCGTCCTGTGTCCTGGAGCCCCTGGTGGGTCGGGGGAAACCAGCCTTTGCTGCTGGAACAAAATCAGCTGCTGGGGGAAGCTCCCCGAGACTTTGCTTCAGCCGCTAAAACCAAGAGAAGAGACTGAATTTTCTCCACTGATGGACGAGGTCCCGGTTCTAGTGAGACTCTGGGCAGGGCTGAGCAAGCAGAGGGTTTTTGTAGCCTGGGCTGGAACAGGATTCGGTCCCTCCCCTAGTGGGAACAGATCCTAGATTAACCCTGTTGGAAGACAGAATACTGGGCTAGATGGACCTTTGGTCTCACCCAGTCTGGCCGTTCTTATATTAATTGAGAATTCATTCCAGGGGTCCAAATTCATCCCCGCATGAGAGCTGACCTCGACGCAGGATTCAGCTGAAGGTAAAGGAGAGGGGACAAAAGTCTCTCCCATGCTATTCCCCAAGTCCAGACCCACAAAACCAAGGAAGATAAGTTGTGTCTCAAAATCACAGGGTCAGACCAGGTTCAGTTTCTCGGACAGAGGAGAGATTTCCTGTTATTTCAGAAACTTAAAAGTGCTGCATTCCCCCCTCCCCCCCCAGTATTGTCCCTGCAGACGAGCTCTCCCTGACAACGTGCTGGTGCACTCAGGTCAGCTCTGACTCCGTGGGGATTGTCTCCCCCATTGTTCTGTGCAGCAGAGCGCCCCCCAGCATCATGCTGGGACATCACGACCAGCATTGACTCTGCAGGGAGATGACACCTGACTGTGCCCCTCCCCCTGCTCCCTGCTGCACAGCGCCGGGCTGGGCACTGGGGTCAGCACTGAGGGGCACACGGCCTCTCCTGCCACCCAGAACACAGACCCTGCAGCAGAGCCCCCCACAGTGTCACACTGGGGGGCTGCAAATCAGTGTGTGTGTGGAAATGAACCTTTCCCTGCTGGCCACTCTGAGAAGTCATCCATAGATTATTTGACTTCTTGCAATTTGTAACCAAAGATCCTTTTCTTACAACTCGGTGGGTTTACGTGCACACTAATAAGAGATATCTCTATATGTTTACTGTGTGAAGGTTAATAAATTGTCTCTGGGCACAAAGTACTGATCATGGCTGGAATTGGTGTTTCTTTCCCCAGGAAAATGGCAGGTTCAAGAACTCTCTGGGCTGATTTAATTTCAGAATGGGGCAGTCACCTTAGCGATCTGTCCCCGGAGGAATCTAAAAAAGTCCAGACTGCTGTGCAGGAAACCTCACGGAAGCCATCACAGTGGTGAAGAAATCTGATGAGTTGTTAAAGAAAACAAAGCTCAACGTTGCCATCACCAGAGAGTGCGGCTTTGGCAAGTCATCTTTCATCAACGCCATCAGAAGCCGAGCTGATGATGATGAAGATGCAGCTGAGACCGACGTGACGGAATCAGCAAAGAAGTCAACTCCTTATCCACATCCCAAGCACCCAAATGTCATGATGTGGGACCTGCCTGGGATCGGGACGCCAAATTATCCAGCAAACACAGATGGGGGGAAGATGGACCTTGCTTTTTATGATTTCTTCATCATTATCACATCACAACGGTTTCGAGAGTCAGATGCCAACCTGGCCCAGAAGATACAGAGGATGAGGAAGAAGTTTTACTTTGTCCGCTCCAGGGTGGACGAGGACTTGCGTAATGAAAAAAGAAGAAGAACGGAGGTCAACGAGGAGGAAGTCCTGCAGAGAATCAGAAACGATTGCATCACGAACCTGCAAGATGCAGGCTTCCGTTCCCCACAGGTTTTCCTGGTGTTGAGTTGGGACTTTGAGAAGTACGATGCTCCCCGACTTCAGGAGACCTTTTCGAATGAACTTGACACTCACAGGAGACATGCCATCTTTCATGTCCTGCTCAGCACCTCTAAACAACCCTTAAACTGGAAGAAAGAGGCTATGGAGCAGCAGATCTGGAAGCAAGCCATTAAGTCAGGCGCTATCGCTACTATTCCTCTCCCGTTTCTCTCTGTTTGGTGGGATGTTGGCATCTTGGTGGATAACATGACCAAGTTCTGTGAGAGCTTTGGCCTGGACGACGATTCCATCAAAGCACTTGAAAAATCCATGGGTGAGTCTGGTGAGCTGAAAACTGAGATACAATTCCCTCTGGCTAAAGAGAGATCAAGAGATGAGGCATTAAAGCTTCTGGAAGAGGCTACAGGGCAGGTTATGATGATAGCTAAGTATTTCATCAGCATGATCCCAGGGATTGGTACTGTGATAGCAGGAGTGATGTCTTACAGAGTCACGGGCAGATTGCTATGTACTTTTGTGGCTCGAGTTGCAGAAGATGCTCAAAGAGTCCTGGAAATGGCTTTGGAGAGAGCAGCGATAACAGATTAACAACAGCCACAAAAGAGCAAGGTACCTGATATCTCATGGCAGCTGGAGATCAGAGCCACCCTGTGGGAAGATTTCAGAGTAGCAGCCGTGTTAGTCTGTATCCACAAAAAGAACAGGAGTACTTGTGGCACCTTAGAGACTAACAAATTTATTAGAGCATAAGCTTTCGTGGGCTACAGCCCACTTCTTCGGATTCTCCTGTGGGGAGAGACATTTCCCTTTGTTCTCAGCTACAGTGCAAAAAAGACACTCTCAAAAAAGATCTCCAGAGTTTGATGTACTTTAAAAACAAATATTATTTTCTAATGTAGGGAAATGGGTAAAATTGAGGTAAAGGTCTCTGATCCCTGTAGGAAACTACAGACCAGTTAGTTTAACTTCTGTGCCAGGGAAGATAATGGAGCAAGTAATTAAGGAAATCATCTGCAAACACTTGGAAGGTGGTAAGGTGATAGGGAACAGCCAGCATGGATTTGTGAAGAACAAATCATGTCAAACCAATCTGATAGCTTTCTTTGATAGGATAACGAGCCTTGTGGATAAGGGTGAAGCGGTGGATGTGGTATACCTAGACTTTAGTAAGGCATTTGATACGGTCTCGCATGATATTCTTATCGATAAACTAGGCAAATACAATTTAGATGGGGCTACTATAAGGTGGGTGCATAACTGGCTGGATAACCGTACTCAGAGAGTTGTTATTAATGGTTCCCAATCCTGCTGGAAAGGCATAACGAGTGGGGTACCGCAGGGGTCTGTTTTGGGACCGGCTCTGTTCAATATCTTCATCAACGACTTAGATATTGGCATAGAAAGTACGCTTATTAAGTTTGCGGATGATACCAAACTGGGAGGGATTGCAACTACTTTGGAGGACAGGGTCATAATTCAAAATGATCTGGACAAATTGGAGAAATGGTCTGAGTTAAACAGGATGAAGTTTAACAAAGACAAATGCAAAGTGCTCCACTTAGGAAGGAAAAATCAGTTTCACACATACAGAATGGGAAGAGACTGTCTAGGAAGGAGTACGGCAGAAAGGGATCTAGGGGTTATAGTGGACCACAAGCTAAATATGAGTCAGTGTGATGCTGTTGCAAAAAAAGCAAACATGATTCTGGGATGTATTAACAAGTGTGTTGTGAGCAAGACATGAGAAGTCATTCTTCCGCTCTACTCTTCTCTGGTTAGGCCTCAGCTGGAGTATTGTGTCCAGTTCTGGGCACTGCATTTTAAAAAAGATGTGGAGAAATTGGAAAGGGTCCAGAGAAGAGCAACAAGAATGATTAAAGGTCTTGAGAACATGACCTATGAAGGAAGGCTGAAAGAATTGGGTTTGTTTAGTTTGGAAAAGAGAAGACTGAGAGGGGTCATGATAGCAGTTTTCAGGTATTTAAAAGGGTGTCATAAGGAGGAGGGAGAAAACTTGTTCACCTTAGCCTCTAAGGATAGAACCAGAAACAATGGGTTAAACTGCAGCAAGGGAGGTCTAGGTTGGACATTAGGAAAAAGTTCCTAACTGTCAGGGTGGTTAAACACTGGAATACATTGCCTAGGGAGGTTGTGGAATCTCCATCTCTGGAGATATTTAAGAGTAGGTTAGATAAATGTCTATCAGGGATGATCTAGACAATATTTGGTCCTGCCATGCGGGCAGGGGACTGGACTCGATGACCTCTCGAGGTCCCTTCCAGTCCTAGAATCTATGAATCTATGAATCTATAATCCCAGGCATTATCTGCCTTAAGATTCATTAATACGTTTGCCCAATCCACTTCCCTTACCAGTCCCCTTAATTTGCTAAAATTAGCCTTTTTAAAATTATAAACCCTAGTCTTTGATTTAATTCTGTTACTCCTTCCATTTAGTTTAAACTGGATTAGCTCATGATCACTGGAGCCCAAGTTGTCCCCTACTATCACTTCCTCAACGAGGTCCTCACTACTCACCAAAATCAAATCTAAAATGGCTTCCTCCCTTGTCGGTTCAGCTACCACTTGATGAAGGAATTGATCAGCCAGCACATCTAGGAACATCTGAGCCCTATTATTGCTACTAGCATTTGTTACCCAATCTATATCCGGGAAGTTAAAGTCCCCCATAATTACACAGTTCCTATTAGTATTTACTTCTCTAAACACATTAAATAGTTCTTTATCCATATCCTGGGTAGATCCCGGCAGTCTATAGCACACCCCAAGCACTATCCCCGGAGAGTCTCTAGTAGTCCTTTTACCCAATGTGAGTATTGCCCAGACGGACTCCGTGTTATCTATTCCATCAACTATTATTTCTTTACAGCTTATCTCACTATTGACATACAATGCCACCCCCCTACCTTTACCTTTGTTCCGGTCTTTCCTAAACAGCGCATACCCCTCCATACCTGTATTCCAGTCGCGACTGCCATTCCACCACGTTTCAGTTATTCCTATGATATCCGGTTTCAATTCTCGGACCAAGAGCTCCAATTCCTCCATTTTATTACCTAGGCTTCTCGCATTGGTGTATAAACACCCTAATGTATGTTGTTTAGCCTGTCTCCCATTAGTAACGCTATATGTTACAGGCCTCTTTGTGTTCGTCCCCCCTATCCTTCTTATGTCCAATCTCATCTCCCCGGCTATATCTCCTCTTATCTCACTCACCTTTTCAATGTTGGAATCTGGCGTGGAGATTAACTGTACATCTCCCAACCGTCTCCCCAAGCTCTTGGGATATCATGCCGTGACAGGGTCTATCCAGCACGGATTCCATAAAGGGAAATCATGTCTCCCAGATAACAGCCACCAGGAACACTACATGGGGATTGTTTGCCCAACACTGAGATGCAGTGGGATGTTGTGCAGGCCAAAACTATAACTGGAATCGAAAAAGAATTCGGTAAGTTCCTGGAGGATAGGTCCATTGAGGGCTATTAGCAAGGTGGTCAGGGATGCAACCCCATATTAGGGGTGTTCCAAAACCTCGGACGGCCAGAATCTGGGACTGCTCAACAGGACACTTGATGATTCTGCTCTTCTATCCCTTCACTTTGACACACCTGAGATTGGCCATCATCGGCTGACAGGATACTGGGCTTGACAGACCATTGGTCTGACCCAGTATGGCTGGTTTTATGTTTTAATCTGTAACCTATGAACCACGGGTGTTTGTCTGTTCCCTGCAGAGGTGTTAAATGGTGACTTCACCTCATGCAACATATGTTACCTACTTATGTTCCACCTTGTATTTAGCTATGAAATGGAGCACCTTTCCCAGACCTGAAGAAGAGCTCTGAGGAGCTTGAAAGTTTGTCTCTTTCACCAGCAGAAGTTGGTCCAATGAATGATCTCACCTCACCCTTCTTCTCTCCCTCATAGATTTTAACATTGTTTTCATTTGTCACATTTTCCCAGGTGAAATAAAATGTAAGAAAAAAAACAACGCAGACAGTAGGGGGGAAAAAACCCTTTCCCTCAATTTTATCCCTCTGCCGGCCACGCCCATGTGTAGGATCACACTGACAATTCAACCAAAGAGGTTCCCCAGAAAAGCCTATCCATAAAAATCAGACAATGGGCTGCTCCCTCCCCCACTGCCCCCGTGCTCCCCAAGCAGGGAAAGCACAAAGAGAAACACCCATGCATGGGGGTAGCTGGTCCCCAAGGGAATGCAGGGAGCCCCTAAGCTAAAAGAAACCATTAGTAGTTCAAGTGCATCCAACCCCCAACAGCAAGCACCCCTGTCCTCCTGCAGCATTGTGGGGCAGCCGATCTGGGGACCTACCTTACGCAGCCAGTGCTGATGCACCGTCCTTCCTGGTGCTGGAGTGACTGGTGGGTCAGGGGAACCAATCTTTGCTGCTGGAACAAAAACAGCTCTTAGGGGGAAACTCTCTGGGACTTTGCTTCAGGGACTGAAATGAAGAGAAGCGACTGACTTTTCTCTAATGATTAAAGAGGTCCTGGTTTTAGTGAGGCACAGGTCAGGGCTGAGTAGGATGAGGTTTCTTGTATAAAAATATCGCTCAGGCATGCAGGAGTGAAATCAGGAAGGCCAAATCACACTTGGAGTTGCACCTAGCAAGAGATGTTAAGAGAAACAAAAAGGGTTTCTACAGGTATGTTAGCAACAAGAAGAAAGTCAAGGAAAGTGTGGGCCCCTTACTGAATGGGGAAGGCAACCTAGTGACAGAGGATGTGGAAAAAGTTAACGTACTCAATGCTTTTTTTGCCTCTGTCTTCACGAACAAGGGCAGCTCCCAGACAGCTGCTCTGGGCAGCACGGTATGGGGAGGACGTGACCAGCCCTCTGGGAAAAAAGAAGTGGTTCACAACTATTTAGAAAAGCTGGATGAGCACAAGTCCATGGGGCCAGATGTGCTGCATCCGAGGATGCTAAAGGAGTTGGCGGATGTGATTGCAGAGCCATTGGCCATTATCTTTGAAAACTCATGGCAATCATGGGAGGTCCCGGATGACTGGAAAAAGGCTAATGTAGTGCCCATCTTTAAAAAAGGGAAGAAGGAGGATCTGGGGAACTACAGGCCAGTCAGCCTCACCTCAGTCCCTGGAAAAATCATGGAGTAGGTCTGCAAGGAATCAATTCTGAAGCACTTCAAGGAGAGGAAAGTGATCAGGAACAGTCAGCATGGATTCACCAAGGGTGAGTCATGCCTGACTAACCTAATTGTCTTCTATGATGAGATAACTGGCTCTGTGGATGAGGGGAAAGCAGTGGATGTGTTATTCCTTGACTTTAGCAAAGCTTTTGATACTGTCTCTCACAGTATTTTTGCCAGCAAGCTAAAGAAGTATAGGCTGGATGAATGGACTATAAGGTGGATAGAAAGCTGGCTAGATCATTGGGCTCAATGGGTAGTGATCAATGGCTCCATGTCTAGTTGGCAGATGGTTTCAAGCAGAGTGCCCCAAGGGTTAGTCCAGGGGCCGGTTTTGTTCAATATTTTCATTAATGGTCTGGAGGATGGCGTGGACTGAACCCTCAGCAAGTTTGCAGATGACACTAAACTGGGAGGAGTGGTAGATATGCTGGAGGGTAGGGATAAGATACAGAGAGACCTAGACAAATTAGAGGATTGGGCCAAAATAATCTGATGATGTTCAACAAGGACAAATTTAGAGTCCTGCACTTAGGACGGAAGAATCCCATGCATTGCTACAGGCTAGGCAGCAGTTCTGCAGAAAAGGACCTAGGGGTTACAGTGGACGAGAAGCTGGATATGAGTTGACAATGTGCCCTTGTTGTCAAGAAGGCTAACGGCATTTTGGGCTGTATAAGTAGGGGCATTGCCAGCAGATCGAGGGACATGATCATTCCCCTCTATTCGACATTGGTGAGGCCTCATCTGGAGTACTGTGTCCAGTGTTGGGCTCCACACTACAAGAAGGATGTGGAAAAATTGGAAAGAGTACTGCAGAGGGCAACAAAAATGATTAGGGGTCTGGAGCACATGACTTGTAAGGAGAGCCTGAGGGAACTGGGATTATTTAGTCTGCAGAAGAGAAGAGTGAGTGGGGGTTGATAGCTGCTTTCAACTACCTGAAGGGGGGGTTCCAAAGAGGATAGATCTAGACTGTTCTCAGTGGTACCAGATGACAGAAGGAGTAATGGTCTCAAGTTGCAGTGGGGGAGGTTTAGGTTGGATATTAGGAAAAACTTTTTCACTAGGAGGATGGTCAAGCACTGGAATGGGTTACCTAGAATATCAGGGTTGGAAGGGACCTCACGAGGTCATCTAGTCCAACCCATGCTCAAAGCAGGACCAATCCCTAACTAAATCATCCCAGCCAGGGCTTTGTCAAGCCTGACCACAAAAACCTCTAAGGAAGGAGATTCCACCACCTCCCTAGGTAACCCATTCCAGTGCTTATATATTTAACAGGTTACCATAGGGATAATTACTCCAGCCAGGACAAGTTAGGCATTTTAGAACTCACTACTCAAAGAATTAAATTTAAGTGTAGGAGAAATGAAAAATTATGAAATGCAGAGACCAGTCAAAACACTAAAATAGCATGCTTTGAAAGAATGAAATTACAGAGACTATATGTGCATTGCAGGAAGTACCAAGTAGTAACAACAACAATAATACAAGTATGTGTTGGGAGGTGAGTGTGACACACAGAGATAGAGCAGTGTGTGTGTGTGTGTGTGAGAGAGAGAGATACAGACACAGGACAGTGTGTGTGTGTGTGTGTGTGAGAAAGACAGGACAGTGCGTGTGTCAGAGAGAGAGTGTGACACAGACAGGACAGTATGTGTGTGTGTGTGAGTGAGAGTGAGTGATACAGACAAGGACAATGTGTGTGTGTGTGTGTGTGAGAGAGAGAGAGAGGATAGTGTGTGTCCGACACAGACAGTATGTGTGCTGGCTGCTGGGGAAATTTGAGAGATGCCTGAATTCTCTCTTTAAGACACTCACTGAAAGTTCTCCTTCTCTGTTCGTGAGCTCTGTCTCCCCTCCCCAGATCTTCAGAGATGGGGTACATGGGCAGGGAGAGAGAGAGAGAGAGAGAGAGCGCTGGCTGCTGGGGAAATCTCAGAAACAGTGCACTGTCTCTTTAAGAAAGGCACTCAGTCACACACGCACCATTCGGAGTAGAACGCAGCAGCTCTGAGTCCTCCAGGTTATGTCCTTCTCCCCTGCACTGCAGAGATGGGGTACAGGGGCAGGGGGACAACCTGACATCAGCACCCCCTGCCCTCTGTTCTGCACAGCTCGCAGGAGGGTCACAGGAGCAGAAGGATGGAGTAATGTTGCAGGGAAGGGCACCTGCCACCTCTGCTACTCAGCTAGGAGGCATGTGAATCTCTCCTGTGTGGCAGGGCCCCTCTGGGCCCTTTGAAATTGCCCGGGCCCCTGGGCAATTGCCCCCTTTGCCCCCCCCCCCGGCAGCAGGCCTGCCAACAGTACAAGGTAGGGTGGTGAGTAACCACATCAGGTGTCTAATACATAACTTGTTTATATCAAGGTGAACAATAGAAATCATAGAAGGGGCACCTTTGTCCAGCCGAGGGGGCAGCAGAAAGTCCTGCTGCTGGCTGAGCTGAATCCATTGTAATGGGCATACGTGTTAGTGTCCACGCTTAGTCTGCCCGGCGCTAGGACCATGCTTCGTTGACAATAAACCTGGCTGAATCCTTCACCACTGAACCGAGTCTGTGGTCTTTCTGGGTAATGCTGTGGAGCTCTGCTGGGTTGGCTATCTGCCCAGAGCCGGGACAGCACATGGAGAGAACACACATGCTCTCACACCAACGGAGAATGGTTGGTAAGATCTAATCTGTCCTCATATACTTTTACACAAGTCAGATGAGCCTGGCATTCCTGTTTCCTAGTCCCAAGGAGATGATTTAACCTGCATGGTTGGGAATATGGGTAACTTGGCTAGCTGACTACACAATGTTCTCACTAACGAGTTACAGCCAGAGCCTCCATTGCCTCCCGAGCTATGGGTGGTGAGGCAGAAAATACAATCCAGTCAAAGGTGGACTTTTCTTTCCCACTTAGCCCCATATGTGTTCCGTTGCTCTTATCACCGAAGAACCTCTTTAGCCTGCCAGGAAGGAAGCTTTGGTGAAAGACTGGATGAAAGACTCCCATTGATACTAGTGGTTGGATCAGGCCGTACATGAGGAATGGACCCTGGAAAAGGTTTTGGGGAGATAAAAGGTCTTTCTGGAAATGGTGGGGGAATTCCTCCCCCCAACACACACGCTTCCATCCCCATCCTCTAGTGGTTGCCCCAATTTTTTAACAAGCCACAAAACATAAGAGAATCTCACCAGCAGCCCACAAATGCTTCAGTTCTTCTGAACTTTCTTGAAGAAACAGGCCTGTCTCCAGGAGTCTGATCACGAAACCCTCCTCTCTCTCTCCTCTCTTTATATAGGAAGCCAAGACATAGATCTGATTAATACCAGAAGTTAACGTAGCACGTCCCAGTTTGTTTTATATAAACAACCCCAAGACAGTTCGCTGCACTCCTACTTATCACACACAAGAAATTTTATTTTCACTTTCCGTTTTTTGGAAGACTGCTTTGTGTGGAAAGTCCTGGGTGAGGTTAAGTAAACACCACAGATCAGAACAGGATGGCGATGCCCTTTCATGCCTGAAAGTCAAAGAACAACAAATACACAAAACATGGAGACTCTCACTAATGGCACCGCTGCACATTTCCTGGGCCTCCTGTGCACTGCACCCTCCCTTAACTGCCCAGTAACACATGGTGGAAACATCACAGAGCACTTAGGGGCTCTGGATCTGGCCTCTATGGAGTAAACTGGGGCCTTCTCCCCAGCAGTAGAATGGAGCCAGGGACCAGGCGCTCCTCCTCAACTAGGACCATGCCACTCTGCCCAGTCATAAAGGAGCATTTTCCCCCTGACTACCTCCCCTCTATGATTAATTATTATATTCTCTCTGTCCGGGAGACCAGTCATTCAGGGTGTCACCATGTCAAACTCCATTGGGACAATGGGCAGTGCTGATGTGTGGCTCGTGTTCTGCTGGAAGGTGTTGAAGGTGTAGAACGTTGCTTCACTCAGCCAATAATTACAATAATAATATATTATCATCCCCAGACACAGGGGCCCAGAAGGACCGCAGGATCAGGGGTGGCAGCAGGGGCCCGTAAAGACATGGTTCAACCGACTGCATTTTGTGGGTGCGGGAGAGCGAGCGAGAGCCTGGAGCACTGGGCCTGGTGTAAGCTCTGAGGCCTGAACCATAGTTGGCAAAATTAGTCCATGCCATGAAACAATGTCAGGCCCTGGATTAAAGCAGATGCTTACACATTCACTGTCTGCTACATGACCTTGGCAAAGGTACTGCAAGTGTTTCTAGAATAAAGGCACTCCTAAGAAGCAACATATACCGGGTATGTGTGTGAACTCACTCCAGATGATTAGCCCAGGTACATCCTGGCCTAACACCAGATCAGAGGGTTTGACAGAAGCAATGTATAGGGATGTTTTGCCCAGGACACCTGGAGGAAGTGTGACAGACCCAGACCAGTGGGGTACAGGAGTCTGGTAGAGGGCAAATATATTGGTCACTGGATGAGTAGTTTTCTGTTCCCTGAGTGACCAGACCTATTGGGATCCAGGAAGTGGGCGGGCAAAGCCCGCCCACTGCTAAAGGATCCCCCCCAGACTAAGGGAGGGTCCACAGGACCTGGAGACCAAAAATTATGGGGGACAACTAATAAAAGAACAGGGACAGGAGTGAGGTCAAAGGGTCAAACGAAGCGAACCAGACGGGGACACAGAGCAGAGAACACCGGACAGCGCCCACTGCTCCTCGAAGGCATCAAGGGAGCCACTGGATGCTGCCCAGAGGAACTCTGCCTGGATACGTGAAAGAATGGAGGACCTGAAATAGGCCCCACAGTCACAGGAAACTCCATCGGCCAACCTCCTCACTCTGGTTTTATAGATGGCCAGTTTCGCTAGGGCCAGAAGGAGGTTGACCAGGAGGTCCCGCGACTTTGTGGGGCGACAGATAGGGAGTGCATAAATAAAAAGGTGAGGAGGAAAGTGCAACCAAAAATCTTAACAAAACATCCGTGAGGAGCCGGAATAGGGGCTGCAGCCTGGCGCACTCCAGGTAAACATGCGCCAGGGTTTTCTTCACGCCGCAAAAGGGGCAGGTGTCTGGGATAGGGGTAAACCGCGCCAAGTACACGCCCGTGCTCACTGCTCCGTGAAGGAGCCGCCAACTGATGTCCCCGGTGGGCTTCGGGATCAGAGCAGAATAAAGGCTGGCCCACTGGGGCTCCTCACCCTCCAGAGGTGGCAGAAGGTCCCGCCACTTCGTATCGGGGCAGGACGCGAGGGTGAGGACATGAAGAACATGGAGCATGAATGTCTATAGATGTTTCCTTGGCAGGGTCCAGAACAGAACCGGCTGCAGATGGTGCAGCCGGCTCATGGCGAATGGACAGGGAGGGGACCGGTTGGGTCCACGGGGCAGGGGCCCGATGAAAAAGTCTGGAGGGCTCGGAGTGGAGGATGGGCGGGACGTGCCCTCTCGCAGGACCCGGTTGAGATAGTCCCGAGCAGCGGGCAGCAAAGCGGCCCTCACCTCCTGAAGTACACGCCGGGGAGTATGAGGTCTGGAGAGCCCAATGCGCTGAGCGAGCATCAGGGGATCCAGCCAATCTCCCCGGTCGTAGTCCAGGAGGTCTCTGACTTTGGTGACTTCTGCTAGGACCAACCTCTGGCGCACCATGGGGGACTCCACCACCTGCACACGAAGCTGGGGGTTGTGTAGCAGGGGCTCCGTGAGCAGATCTGCCCCCACGGTGGCCGCCACGGACCTGGTCACTGAAAACAGTTTCCAGGTCCGGAGGAGGTCCTGGTAGAAGACCTGCAGCTCGGAGAGGCCTCACAGAAGACCTCTCGAATGGAGACAAAGGAGCTGCCGGTCATATCGGAGCCCTCGGAAGCGGCGCAGGAAGGCGTGCGCCAATACGCTCCATGCCGGACTACCTGCACCATAAAGGAGCCTCTGCAGGGCCTGGAGGCGGAAGACGTGGACCTGAGCATGCAGACACTTCAGGCCCTGCCCTCCCTCCTCCAGGGGTAGATGGAGAACCCCCGCAGAGACCCAGTGCAGTCCTGACCAAAAGAACTCCAGAATCAACGTCCGGAGGGTGGTCAGGAAGCCGGGGCCGGGACCAGGGTGTTGAGCCGGTACCAGAGCATGGACTGGACTAGTTGATTGAGCACCAGTGCTCTCCCTCGAAGGGAGAGACACTGGAGCAGTCTTGTCCATTTCCAGAGCCACTCCGACACTCTGCCCTCTAAGCCTAGCCAGTTCTCTGGCGGAGACGGATGCGTGGCAGAAAGGTAAACGCCGAGATAGAGCAGCGACCCACGCTCCACCTGATGGTCTGAAGCGTGGGTGGGAGGGAGCCCGCCTGCCACCCGTCCCCTACCACCAGGCCAGAGCTCTTGACCCAGTTGACCCGGGCGGAGGAGGCCGCCGAATAGATGGCCTGGCAAGCCTCCACCCGCACCAAGTCGTCCGGGTCCTGGACCATGAGGAGCACGTCGTCGGCATACGCCGACAGGACCAGCCGCAGCTCCGGCTCCCACAGCACCAACCCTGCCAACCTCCTATGGAGAAGACAGACGAAGGGCTCGATCGCCAGAGCATACAGCTGGCCCGAGAGGGGGCACCCCTGCCGCACTCCCCGCCCGAAGCTGACCGGCTCGGTCAGGGTTCAGTTGAGCCTGACCAAACACTCTGCGGAGGCGTACAGCACCTGGAGAAAACCCACAAACTGGGGCCCGAAGCCAAACGCTCGCAGAGTGCCCAGGAGATACCCGTGGTCCACCCTGTCAAACGCCTTCTCCTGATCCAGGGACAGGAGGGCGAACGACAGACCATCCCTACACCCGAGTTCCAAGAGGTCCCGGACCAGATACAAGTTGTCGAAGATGGTGCGGCCCGGGACGGTGTAGGTCTGGTCTGGGTGATTCACGTCTGCCAGCACGGACCCTAGCCACAGCGAGATGGCCTTCACTACGATTTTATAGTCCGTGCTGAGGAGCGAGATGGGACGCCAATTCCGTAAATCGCGGAGGTCCCCCTTCTTCGGCAATAAGGTGAGCACGGCTCGCCTGCACGAAAGAGGGAGGACCCCGCCCTGCAAGGACTCGGCCCAGATGGTGACAAGGTCCGGGCCGAGGACGTCCCAAAACACGCGGTAGAACTCCACGGTCAGCCCGTCCATGCCCGGAGATTTATTGGTGGTGTCCCATCCATCGTCTCGCCCTCGATTGGCATGTCCGGACCCGCGTTGCTCCCAAGCTCTCGGCATCCTCTTCGAGCCACTGCCCTCCGGCAGTGCCCTTTAGTCCATCCTCACCCCCTTCCGGGGGGGGGAGTGTCGTCTATTAGCTGCCTCTCTGCGTCCTGGAAGATGTGGCCAACTGCACCCTCAAAGTCACTCCCCTCTTGGCAGGGGGTTGGTGCAGCTCTAGATGGCCGCTCCGTCGGCCAGGTGCAAGGCAAGGGGGAAAGCGGGGGGACCTAGGCCCACCCACTACTCTGGGTCCCAACCCAGGGACCCTCTATTGGCAGCCGTCCTGCCCTCCTTCTCTCCCTCTGTCTGTCCACGTCCCTGGGCCGCTTCCCCTTCGTCCCCTCACACCGGCTTGGCCCTTCCCTTCAGGGCCTGCAGCCTGCCAGACTCCGGGCTGGAGTTACCCTCTGCTCCCCCGGGCCTGCCTGGCACTGCGCTGTCCCAGGTGGTAGTCTCTAAGCCTGGAGACAGACCTTCCCCTGTCGAAGGCCTGGGACAGAACCCCTGCTCCTGTCCTGAGCAGCCTTCTTATAGGGCTGAGCCTGGCCCTGATTGGCTGCCTCCAATCTGGGCCCTGATTGGCTCCCTATAAGGCCTTCCCTGATTGGCTCCCTGTCTGTGCAGGCCCACTGGCCTGCTGCAGCCCAAATTCAGGGAGTGGGGCAGCTGCCCCACTACAGGGTACCTTGCCTTAACCCTTTGTGTGGCCAAGGGGACAACAAAGACTCCCTCTGCTGACTGAGCCACTCCTTGCCACTGGGCATTCATCCATTACTGTACCTGTAATCATGGTGCCAGGGTGCTAGGACTGTGCCTTCAGCACAATAAACCAGGCCAAGTGCCTTTGTCAGTGAACCATGCCTGTGGTCTCTCTTTCTGAGTAGTACTATCGAGGTCTGCTCAACCAATCAACCAACCAACAATCTGCGCAGGTCTGGGACAGCATATGGAGAGAACACACACACACCAACTGGCAATAGTGGGGAGTGTGCAGAGGCAGCAATTGTTTGAGTAGAGAAGGTACATTTCACAGGGCTCCAACCCTCCCCGCCTCACATTGTTTAATGTTTCCCCAAAGCCTCCCCATTTCTGTTTACTGGCTCCAGGCCTGCATTATACCACCAGGGAGCTCCCTTCACTGCCAATGACCATAGCAGGGCAATGACTCACCACTGTGGCGCCTCCTGCTGGTCTTTCAGGGAATTAGCTTCCAGCCTCCAGAGTGCCCTCTGTCTCATTACCACTGGGCCCCCGTGTCCCTCCCAGACCCCGGTGCCACTTTCCGCTGGGGTGCTGCCCCTTGGCAGTACCCCACAATCTCACTGCATCTCCCCTCCACGGAGAACTCCCAACCCCCTATCCCCACCTCACCTCAGTATATGGCTACTGCCCAGTCACCATCTAGCTCCCGCTCCCTGGGTCAGACTGCAGTATCAGCCACTCATCACAGGCAAGGGGGGTTTGGACCTGCTGCCTCCATCTACCCTTGGGCTGCCCCCTGCAACCCTAGTAGCTCGTTGGCCTTGGACTAGGCCGCAGCCTGGGGGGTTTCCAGGCCAGAGCTCCCCAGCTCCTCTGGTCTTCCTCCAGCCCTGCTCCAGCTCACGTCCCTTTATATGCTCCCAGCAGCCAGGTCCCTCCATCTCAAAGGCTAGAGACTCTCCGTGCTCCTGGCCCACTGCCCTCTTATAAGGGCCAGCTGGGCCCTGATTGGGGCATGGCCTCAGCTGTGCCTGCTTCCCCTAATCAGCATGGGAGCTACTTGCCCCCAGCCACAGCCCTCTCCTAGGGCTGATTTCAAGCCCTTCAGGCCGGCGTGGGTGACCACCCTGCTACAATGACATTGTTGGAGCTTGATAGTTCCTGCTTTCTCACTTATTTTGCCAAGGAATGGGAGGTTGGAGACGGGACCATAGGTCCTGGAACTAGGGGTGCAGAGGCTGATCCATGCCCACTGGCTTGACGTGGTTTCCATTATTTACAGGGTTTACAGTTTAGTTCACTGGCTCTCAGCAACCCCACTATAAAAATTGTTCCAGCGCCCCTGGTTGGGACAGTGGTTGAAAAGATCTTCTGGTTCATGTGTTGGCTTCCTGAGGACTGGATGATTTGTGGCATTTCCCAAAGGGTTTGTAGGTGTGCTACTCTGAAGGAGACATTATCTATTCATATTAGTAGTGGGCATAATGGACTTGCACCAGCCAGAAGGGGCATGGATCCATTTCATGGGTTGTGGCTCTAATATTTTTTCAGAGTTTCTGGAGCTCTGGCACATGATGGGGTCCAGCTCAGTCAGGGATGGTGGGGTAGATAATACAGTCTGGTCAGGGGGGGACATTTCTTTCTACTTAGCTCCATGCATGTTCTGTTGCTCTTATCAGTGAAGTACGCAGGCAGTTCTTCACAGGCTCCATGTTTGGGTCTTGTGTCCTGGCTGAGTGGGCTGGCTTGGTGAGCCAGTTATCTCTGCTGGCTGTAATTCTGCTCTGTTGATTGCGGAGGAGCAAAAGTCTTGTTTTGCCTCTGTGAGTGCAGGGTCATAGTCTTCTACGTGTTGTTTGTGCTGGTGACGGAAGGATTCAGAATGGTTTTTACACCACTGATGGACCTTAGCCACAGGCACAGGTACTGAGAATTCAGCCAATGTCACCTCCTCCACTGCTCCCTTTGTGGCCACACTAGTGGCACTCACATTGGCGGTGTGGGTGTAGATCGTGGGCTTACCATACGTTTTGGGCAATTTGGTTTTATATGGCCAGGAACTTCACAGTGATGGCAGGCTACTTGCCTTCTCTTTGGGAAGGAGGGATTAAAGCCAGGCTCCCTTGCTTTGCCAGACGTCCACCAGGGAATAAAGTCTAAGATCACCACCCAGATGATGAGTCTACCTTTACTTATGTCCAGGTGGAGGTAGATCGGTCGCCACTCCACTTTTCTCATCATCATCTCTCGTGGGCCTACTCCTCCAGCATTTGGCCTGCCCCATTCTCGGACCACCACCTGGTGGCCATGATGGCCTCTCTCGCTTAGGCTAGGTCTACACTACCCGCCTGAATCAGCGGGTAGAAATCGACCTCTTGGGGATTGATTTATCCCTGAATCGACGCTCTTACTCCACCAGCGGAGGTGGGAGTAAGCGCCATCGACGGGAAGCTGCAGAGGTCGATTTTGCCGCCGTCCCTACAGCGGGGTAAGTCGGCTGCGATACGTCGAATTCAGCTACGCTATTCGCGTAGCTGAATTTGCGTATCTTAAATCGACCCCCCCCCCCACCGTAGTGAAGACCTGCCCTTAGAGTGGTTGGAACAAGAGGTCTTGAAGATGGAGACGCATCTTGCTGCCAGCCCAGAGGATCTATCCCTCTTTGGAGCATACCAGGAGTAGCGGGAGGAGCTCTGAGCCCTTGAGGGGAGATGGATTGTGGTTCCTGCTTCTTCTATGCCCTGGGAAAACAAAAGAGGGAGGCTAAGAAGCATGTCACCTACCTTTTGGCAGAGGATGGCACCCCCCTCACCCCCTCTATGCCAGCCTCTTCTCCCTGGATATGATGGACACTGAAGCTCTGGGACAGACTCCCGGCCATCAGCGCAGGTGACTGGGACTGGCTGGAGCTGCCTCTCACTCTGGCTGAGCTCTTGGAAGCCCTCCATTGAATGCCCACTAATAAATTCTGGGAATGGACGGGCTGACCATGGAGTTCTACCGCACATTCTGGGACATCCTCAGCCCAGACCATGTCGCCATCTGGGCCGAGCCCTTGGGGAATGGGATCCTCCTTCTGTCATGCAGGCAAGCTCTGCTCGCCTTGCTTCTGAAGAAAGTGGACCTCCACAGCCTTCAGAACTGGTGTCCGATCTTGCTCCTCAGCACAGACTACCATGTCATAGTGAAAGCCATCTCGCTGCGGTGATACCCATGGTCCACCCTGTCAAATGCCATCTCCTGGACACTCTGCGAGCGTTCAGCTTCGGACCCCAGTTTTTGGCCATGTTACCTTGAATTTAATGTGGAGATTTAATTTAATTTAATCTTTAAAAGTTTTTATTATCCTTTGCCTGCAACCTGAGCTAACAGATCTTTTTATGAATGTTATCTTATTGCCTTCAAGAGGAAATTATACTGTTTGTAAGGGAAGAAATAAACTAAGGCCTCATTATGTCTCAACACCTTCCAGACCCTAAAAGGGTGACCTGTTCCTTCTTCCCCCTCTCCATTTAAGTTTCTGTATAACACTTTGAATAAGCCTGTATTAAAGTAAAAATCATTAATAAAGTCTGAAATAAGGTATAACACACTAAAAGTCTCAAAATATGCTTAATATCAAAAGAATTGTTTCAATTAATCTCTTAAGTGACAAAGAAACAGGGCCGGTGCAACCACTAGGCTCTGCTGCTCCCTGGGGAGAGAAGGGAGGGAGGCCGCGGCTGGCAGCTGTGTGGGCTCTCTCGCATGGAGGGGTGGCTAAGCCGCTTTAACCCACCTCCCTGTGCCCCAGCTTTCTACCCTCCTGACCCTGCTTTGGTGTGAGGGCCCCGCACTCTCTGCCTCACAGTCCTGCCTGCCCCACGCCCCCCTACCAGAGTAGGGTGACCAGACGGCCCTATTTTATCGGGACTGTCCCGATATTTGCTTATTTGTCCCGCATCCCGACCTACCATCAGTCGGGAGCGGAGGCAAGCTGGTGCGGTGGGGGGCGGGGCATGGAGCTCCGGCGGCCATTTTCTTTCCATTGGAGGGAGGTGGAGATGGAGCAGAGGCAAGCTGGGGGGGGGGGCGGAGCTCCAGTGGCCGTATTTTTTGTTTGCTCCACTGCCGGCTTTTTTTTTGCTCTGCCCTCCCGCATCCTGATATTTCACCTGTGTGATCTGGTCACCCTATACCAGAGCGAGAGACCAGCATTCAACTCCCCAGCCCGGGCACAGGACGGACTTGTGAAGGCAAATCAGGTGACACACTCCCATTGCCCTGTTGCAGTTGCACTTGGCCCGCTGCTGCATGCCAGGGACTGGAGAGGAGAGCGCCCATTTCACCTTGCGGCTCTTTAAATCCTACCCTGCCCACCACCCCCCCGGCCAAACCCAGATTGTACCCTCTCCCCCTCCACACCCAAATCCAGTCTGCTTCCTTCTCCTCCTGTCCAAACTAGACCTGTCACTGTCACTAACCAAACCCGATCTGCTCCCCTTGCACTCCCCAGCCAAACCCGAACCCCCACTGACTGAACCGAGTCTGCTTCCCCTCCCCACCTATCCAAATCCCCCAGTATGACGGAGTATCCACCATTCTAATTTTATAAAAACAACAAGGAGTCCGGTGGCACCTTAAACACTAACAGATTTATTTAGGCATAAACTTTTGTGGCTAAAAAAACCTCACTTCTTCAGATGCATGGAGTGAAAATTACAGATGCAGGCATTATATACTGACCCATGGAGAGCAGGGAGTTACTTCGCAAGTGGAGAACCAGTGTTGACAGGGCCAATTCAATCAGGGTGGATGTAGTCCACTCCCAATAGATGAGGAGATGTCAATTCCGGGAGAGGCAAAGCTGCTTCTGTAATGAGCCAGTCACTCCCAGTCCCTATTCAAGCCCAGATTAATGGTGTTAAATTTGCAAATGAATTTTAGTTCTGCTGTTTCTCTTTGAAGTCTATTTCTGAAGTATTTTTGTTCAAGAATAGTGACTTTTAAATCTGTTATAGAATGTCCAGGGAGATTGAAGTGTTCACTTACTGGCTTGTGTATGTTACCATTCCTGATGTCCGATTTGTGTCCATTTATTCTTTTATGTAGGGACTGTCCAGTTTGGCCAATGTACCTGGCAGAGGGGCATTGCTTGCACATGATGTCATATATAACATTAGTAGATGTGCAGATGTTATGCAGCCCTTGATGGTGTGGCTGATGTGGTTGGGTCCTCTGATGATGTCACCAAGGTAGATATGGGGACAGAGTAGGCAACAAGGTTTGCTACAGGGATTGGTTCCTGGGTTGGTGTTTCTGTGGTGTGGGGTGTAGTTGCTGGTGGACTCCTTGTTGTTTTTGTGGATACAGACTAACATGGCTACCCTCTGATACTTGACACCATGCAAAGCTCTAATTTTATAAATTATATTAATAACAATAATTGGCTATTATAAAGGTAGAATAAAGTGTAGTAGATTTTGATATGAAAGAATGAGGGAAGGAAGTGACAGTGCATTGTGTATAATGTATGTGATTTATTTTAAGATCCATGCTATGTTGTGCAAAGTGAAAACAATAACAATGTCAACACTGTCTGGTTATCCATTTATTTTTAATAAATATGTAGACTAAATAATGAAATCAATAAACAAGGAGCAGGATGGGTTGGGGATTCTGAGGGGGGCAGTCGGGGGCAGGAAGTAGATGGGAGTCAGATAGGGGGCAAGGCCAGGCTGTTTGGGGAGGCACAGCCTTCCCTACCCTAAAGCTCATTCAGCAGTTTGAGGCTTGCAGACAGCTATTTAACACAAAGAGCCAAGCTGTTATCTTTTCCCTTAGGGCTACCACCAGCCCTTTCACTTCTCAAATGCCAAATTATAGCCTACATTTCATTTCAGTGCCATAGGGAGATTCATGTCAGGGGAGGGGAGCTTCATTTCAAATTAGCCACTTTAGATTAACAGTGATAGAGCCAAGAGAGCCATGGGGGAGGGATCACATGAGAAGAGCAATATCCTACACCACCTACCTCCTTCCCAACCCTACCAAGGGAGACCGCCCCCCTCCCCTGCATTCCCCGAGACTCCAGAGGGGTTAATTCAGTGGTTCACAAACTTTTGTACTGGTGACCCCTTTCACATAGCAAACCTCTGAGTGCGACCCCCCCTTATAAATTAAAAACATGTTTTTATCTATTTAACTCTATTATAAATGCTGGAGGCAAAGCAGGGTTTGAGGTGGAGGCTGACAGCTTGCGACCCCCAGTAATAACCTCATGACCCCCTGAGGGGTCCCGATCTCCAGTTTGAGACCCCCTGGGTTAATTTAATTTTAGCACCCTCTGTCCATTCACATGCAAGTGCCATTTTGAGCATTTCAGTTTTCACAACATAGGCTCATCCCAGATTCTGGAACAAGCTCAAATGCTCAGTTCATGGAGTATGTATATAAGCTATACTAAAGACAAGCCCACAGTAACCATCTCCAGTTTGTGAGGGACCCCGAGGAGCCAGTCTCTAGGAAACAGATAAATGCATGGAGGTTAAGTCCATTAATGGCTATTAGCCAGGACGGGTAAGGAATGGTGTCCCTAGCCTCTGTTTGTCAGAGGGTGGAGTTGGACGGCAGGAGAGACATCACTTGATCATTACCTGTTAGGTTCACTCCCTCTGGGGCATCTGGCATTGGCCACTGTCAGTAGACAGGATACTGGGCTGGATGGACCTTTGGTCTGACCCAGTATGGCCAGTCTTATGTTCTTACGTAAATTAATCCAAAATTATGGAGACAGATATGAGTCAAGGAAGCCAACAGAGTATCAGAAACTTGGAAAAATCTCTGACTGGATGGGCTCAGGTGTTTGGTCACAAGCTGAGGTGGTTCAAAAGTTTTGGATTTTTTTTTAAGCAGAATTTTTTTTATTGTTTCTTTAAACAATCAAACACAGCAAGCAGCAAATATTTGGCCACCCGCTTCTGAAACTCCAAACCATGTTCAGGTTTTGGCAGACTAATTTCAGCTTTTCAATTAAAACAACAACATCAAATTTTGAAGGAAAGCAGACATTGTCCGTGATTTTTTTCTGCTTTTTAAAAACCCCTAGTTTTCAATCCAAAAAAAGTTTTGATGGAAAATATTTGTCCAACCCTTTTAATGATCATTAGTGCCTGTTAGCACTAGCTGATGCTGAGAACCAGTGATACCTTGTAAAGATGACTTGAAAAGAAGTTTTCTCAAAACTGAGTTTGTGCCGAGATGCGGAAAGTTTTTAAATGTTTATTTTTCCCAGGGCCGCCCGGGCACGGGGGGCGGGGGGCAAGTGGGGCAATTTGCCCCGGGGCCGCAGGGGCCCCCATGAGAATATAGTATTCTATAGTATTGCAACTTTTTTTTATGGAAGGGACCCCCCAAATTGCTTTGCCCCAGGCCCCCTGAATCCTCTGGGAGGCCCTGGGTGCGTCCTGAGAACACCTCCTGGATTGGGCCCTGCAGGCCAGACAGATGAGGGAATGGAACCCTCTGGGGTGTCGGCGTGAGGCAGGTTCATGAGTACCTAGACTGATGTGGCTGTGCGCCTGCTCACTGGCAGAAACTTAAGCACTTGGGGGGCTTTAAATGTGGAAATGTAGGTGCTGTTTGGCCGTTTTGGGTGCAGTTTTGGTTTTGTTGGGTTTTTTTGGGCTCACCCACATCTAGAGATTCTGGCAGGGCTGGGCTGGGCATGTCTGATTTTCTTTGCACAGGCATAGGTGGTCTTATTGCTGTTATTTGAACTCTTTAGCTTTGGGTTCAAGAGCCTTGGCCAGAACTTTCTGAGCATCTTCTGCAGCCTCATCCAGAAAGTTCTTTAGCATGTAGCGTGTGGTCACAAGAGAAATTCCTCCACCTGCTAGTGAGCCAAGGGCAGGGATCAACTTCAGAAGAAATTCAGCTACCATCAGTGCACCACATGCAGATCTGGAAAGCAGAGTCAGTGCAAAGTTGTGTGTTATTTCTGAGGCCAGTGGAGACTGTTTGATAGCCGATTTCAGCTCTGCAACGGGCTTGTCAACCTGCTCAGCCAGTCTAGTGAGAGACTCATCATCCAAGCCAAAGGCCACACTGTAAAGAATCATGTGAGACACCAAGAGGGCTACATTACAGACGAAAGAGGGGCCTGGAACAGGAACAGCACCGACAACACATGACACAATGGCCGCTTCCCAAATATGCTTCTGCAGTGCAGCCTTTTTCTTCTCCAGGATCTTTGCCGAGATGTTGGGCATGGCCAGGATGAACACGTGTCTCTTCTGTGCATCCAGCTCATTCTCCAGTGTCTCCTGCAGGAGCTGGAAATCGTAGTCAGCCAGTTCCCAGTTGCAAAGCAGGAAAACCTGTGGGGAGGCCTCACCCACTGCTCTCAGGTTCTCTACGCAGTCCTCCCTTATCTTATGCAGGGTTTTCTCCTTGCTGAAATGCCTCTTCCTTCTTTCAGCATTCAAGTCAGCATCCACTTTGGAGCGCACGTAGTAAAACCTCTTCCCCATCTTCTGAATCTCCTGGGCGAGGTTGGTGTGGTGGGAAGTGAAGCGCTCTGAGGCCATGATGATGAAGAAGTCATAGTTGTTGAAATGTACTTGCTTGAGGTATTTGTCTGGCTGAAAGTTCGGTGTCCCAATTCCTGGCAGGTCCCATATTGTTACACTTGAGAGTTTGGGGTGTGGGTAAGCATTTGGCTTCATCGTTTTTTGGGTTACTCCAGTCTCAGCAGCACCTTCATCATCATCATGCAGGCCCAGGATGGCATTGACAAAGGATGATTTCCCTGAACCTGATGGTCCTGTGATGGCGATATCCAGTGGGGTGTTTTCTAATGACTTTAGCTTCTCCTGAAGTTTAGCAGCTGCTGCCATGAGGTTTCCTGTCTCAACTACGGCCTGTAGTTCTTCTATTTCTGTTCTGGAGAGTCTACCAGCCATGGCAACCTTTGGCAGTGGCTCAGTCGCTCTTGCTACAGATCTTAGAAAAAGGAAAAGAAAAATTCCAGTGATTTATTTTTTAATCAGGATAAATCAAATCAGGTTGCAATCGGTTGGGGGGAGAAAGGTTAACTTTGACATCAATTTTAGCTGTATGAGGTTATGAGGGACAGTACTTGGTCCTGCTGTGAAGGCAGGGGACTGGACTTGATGACCTTTCAAGGTCCCTTCCAGTTCTAGGAGATAGGTATATCTCCATATTATAATGAAGTTTAACACAGTCTGATTATCCTATAAGCAAACACCCAACCTTTAGCAATAGCAGATGCTCTGGGATGTTTAAATTAATCAAAGGGGGAAATCAACAGCTAAAATTCAGTTCAAAACCATCTGCTCAGTACATTGTTGTGACCAGTTCCTCCCAGGGTGCCAACTGGAACTGGGGTACCACTAAGTCCCCCTGTCCCACCAGCCTGGGTTCCCTCTCACATTGTGCTGCTGTGACAAGTTGCAAAGCTCTCCAAACTTGCTCTTTCACCTGTATTCACACAGGTAGGGACACACCCAGCTGCAGAATTTACAGGCTGCTGTGATCAGCTCTGCATGGGGAGGCTAGAGCTAAGGAACTGCCCAGCAGCTCACGAGCACCCCCTCTCCACCCGGAGTGTAAACCCAAAATTATACTGTCGTGCGCTGCACAGCGAATGTACAGTGTAAGCTCGTGAAATTCACCCCCTCCCTCAATGTGGAGAGGAACAGGCAACAGCTTTCTGCCCAAGTTTTAATGCCCACACACAGATTCGTGATCAAGCAAAAAAACAAGTTTATTAACTACAAAAGAGATTTTAAGTGATTATAAGGGATAGCAAACAGATCAAAGCTAGCAAATAAACAAAAGTGCATCCTGAACTCAATATCCTAAAGAGATTGGATAGAAGTAGCAAATTCTCACCCTAACCAATGATTTAAGCAAGCTGCTGACATTCGTAAGGGACCAGCTGTACTTGCTTGCAGCTTAAACACGAGGTATTCCTTTCACAGGTTAAAAAAAATCCTTCTCAAGCACTTCATCCCAGTTCAGTCCTCGTTCCTCAGGTGATTCCAAGAGTCTCTTTTGGGTGGGGAGTCAGCGAAGAATAATGAGGATGTCACTCCCCTGCATTAAATAGCTTTTGCATATGACCGGAACCTTTTGTTTCCAAGCTTGGTTCCCCCATCTTTCAGTGGAAAAACACTGGTATTCCAAAATGGAGTCCAGCACCAGGTGGCCTGGTCACATGCCCCTGTACTGCCATAGCAGCCAAAACTCGGAGGCTGTTTGTAGCATCCTCAGGAACGCTCCCTGGTAGTAGACTAACTTCTCCTAAGACCAATTTTTCTCCCTAATGGTCCATTGACTTGAATGGGCCTTTCCCAGACAGCCATCTAGACTGACAGTCTTTTGCCTAGTGGGTGTTCCCCAGGTGTAAACACATTTGTACTAGATACATAGACAATATTCCTAACTTCAGATACCAAAATGATACATGCATACAAGTAGGATAGTCTATTCAGTAAATCATAACCTTTCCAATGAAATCTTACATGATCTATCTTGCATAAAATACATCATAATTGTGCCATATTCATGTCATAATAATATCACTATAAGGAATATGGGGTGTAGTGTCATAACTGTATTTTCAAAACATTCCCATACATACCTTGCCGCTTATCCCTAGCATGAACAGCTAAACAACTGCAATGATCTGGCTTAATCCTGGGTTTAGTCTCTCCACATCAGTTGAGCTGTAGGGAAACGTTCTACCAAAGATCTCCAGCCGAATGGTGCTTCCCAGCAATTATAATACCACCCCACAGTGATTTCTTTGAAAGAAGCCACAGAAACCTATACAGAAGGTGAGCGCTTTGCTTTTATTTGATGATCGTGCATTACACAGAAAAACCCTTCATAGATTTAATTTCCTGAGAGAGATGGAAAACCAGGTGCAATGGAAAAGATCAGCCTCTGAAACTTTAAATATGTAGTAGGGACCTCAACAATACGTAGTAAAGGACTAAAAGGAATAGCAGTCCCATTTCATCACAAATTATCACAATATTAATCAAGACAAAAAATGTTGCAGGAAGTTCACATTGCTCCCAGACGGAACACAAAACCCCCAAATACAGGAAACAACAAGTATAATATCTGTGATTTATTCAGCAAAGATCACATGCTAATAAGCTTAGATCACAATATGTGCATTGATGCATTAATACCATCTCTGCAGACAGATCATACCTCACAAAACGCAGTCTTAGCTGTGATTTAAAAGACAGAAAGAAACCCAATTTTTTTGATCAAAACAAAACAAAAACAAACCTACCAGCTTTAGCTATCATTCAGTGATAAGATTTTTTTAAATTAATAATGAAGTATAAGGAGTGCCTAGTTTGGATTATTGTTGGACTCATTAGCATATGTAGAATATGCATGGAGCAAAAAATTAGACCCCAAAATTGTATATATTTTTTAGAAAACGAATCCCCCCCCAAAAAAAGTTGAGGCAATCCATTCAGCATTATAAAAAGAGTTCTCATTCTGTGTAGATGAACCCGCTCTGCACCAAACCTGCACAAACATTTCCAATACTGTGTAAATTTTAATGTTTCTGTATCTTATCAGTTTTACAAGATCTCTTAAAAATCAGAGTTTAATCGTCCTGTGAAAAGGGAAACTGCCACAACCGTAGCTGTGGAGTTGCCACCACTCCACCATAGCAAATATCAGAATTGATGGTGGTTCCTCTGCCTGAAGAATATGTTGTTTGTAATGCCACCGTTAATGGTGATTCCCAGTATGCACTTGCTACCCCTTTTGGCCCAAGCAGTTTTGCTAATATTTGGGATCTTGCTGGTTGTTTCTGTTAGGAGGAGAAACGGATGAAGGAATCACGTATTTCTTTGATGTAATCTGGATTATTTTCACAGAAGGTTCTCAAAGGACATGATGGACAAGAGAGATCAGCATTGCAGCCCCTTTCACATACCTGACCATCCTGTGGAATTCGGAGCCCCCAAGTCATGTGCCCAAGCTCATACAATGCCTGGTGAGAGTCAGGAACCTAAAAAGGGATTCACAGAAGCCCCTTCTACACAGACCTCCCAGATCCCAGCACTGCTCCCTGAGGTATGAGGATGGGGTCTGGGGAAGATGCTCTCTGCTAGAGTAACTCCCACACCTCCTGGGTGTGGTGTTCTGTCCCATCTAGGGGCACAGAGACAACTTAGAGAGAAAGAGTGAATGAGTCCGCTCTATAGCGTTAGCTAACAGGCAGTTGGCTCGTAACTCATGCAGTAGAGGCTCATGCATTAAGCTCCAGAAGCCCCATGTTTGATGGCACCCATCAGCATTACATTAGCACTGAACAAGGAGCTTTATTAGAATAAAGGGGACAGACTCATCCCTACATAGGATACCTCCTCTGCCTCTCTGGATCTCCTAGAGCCTCTCCAGCCTTCCACAGCCCCTCTCCCCTCAATACACACATACCTGGATGCCTGCTGTGGATTGAAGCCACAATATATGTATCCTCCCCCCCTCCAACCTGATCTGCCCCCTACATCCCATGTGGTACCATACCTGTGTCAGGCTGTGTCACCAATGCAGTAGATGACCCAAGTGCTGAGCGTTGCACCAGAGAGCAGCTGAAATCACTGGTTGTCATAAAACAAACCTGTCTGAGGCTTGTAGGACAGGACCAGTGAAACCCTCTGCTCAGGTTCTGGCTTCAGGGTAAAGGAGAGAAGAGTCAACTCCCTTCCAAGGGGAACTTGGTCCCTGACTGTCTGTTCCTCCAACAGGGCTCAGGGGTTTTCCTAACTGACTGTGAAAGCAACTCCCTGCTCTCTCCAGCCCTGCGTGGGGCAAGTTTCAGTCCTTTCCTCCTTGGAACAGACCCGGACTTCACCCTACCTGGCCTTTAATGATTTCCTCATTCTTCAGCACCACAGCCAGGTGAGAGACTCCCTCCCAGATAGGAGTGGATGGGCAGTTTCTGCAGTTTCTCCAGTGCAGAGTTAACCTCTTCCCCCACATCCCTGGGCTGTCTGTTCATCCCTTCCTGCCCCCATCCAAGCAGAGGGGCTAGCATGCACAGTCCATCACAGCCTCTGCCCTACACACCCCATCAGAGCCCCATGCCCTGCAGACCCTCCCGGGGCTCAAGGACTAGCCGAGAAAAGGAGATTCCCACAAGCCCAGGGACAAATGCCTGCCTGAGGGAGTGGGTGAGATCCCAGCCGGTGACTCCAGCAGGCTGCCAGGGGCAATGGGTCCCAGCCCACTGTGTTGTGGGACCTGACTGGCTCCCCCTGGGAGCTCTGGCACCTGAACTATCTTGGGAATGGGGCTGGGGGGGCAGGTTATTTTTAAATCCATCTGACTCAGAAGGAAACCTAAAGCAACGAGCTGATGTTCCCCTGGCACAGAGAGGAGCAGGCACCAGCTCATTCTGGTCCAAGCCCCACAATAAACAAGACAAACCTGCCCTGGTCTCCTGTGTAACCTGTGTAGGCGAGGAGTGGCCCCTTTTGCCAGAGTCTCCGGAGAGCAGGAAATTATATTTAAAAGCAGATGGACTGAACCATGGAATTACACGTGTTAAACACTGAGAGGCTATGCTTCCTACTGTCTCCCCCAGCCCCATTTTTAACACCCTTTGCAGTCCCTGGGATGTTGAAGGCATCTCACTGCAGTAGCATGGGATAACCTACTGTGACAGGTTGGATCACAGAACCCCCTGGGAGCTGGCACCTGACTCTGCCCCTGCCTTCCCTGCCAGCCTGGGACCCCAGCACTCTGCCATGCTGAACCAGACACTCCCGTCTGCTCCAACACAGCCACAGGGTCTGAATTACTTGCCCCAAAGCTGCAGACTTGACTGAAAGCAGCTTACAGGAGTGTTCCTGCCTTTAACACTCAGATGCCCAACTCCCAATGGGGTCTAAACCCAAATAAATCCGTTTTACCCTGTATAAAGCTTATACAGGGTAAACACATAAATTGTTCGCCCTCTATAACACTGATAGAAAGATTTGCACAGCTGTTTGCCCCTCATGTATTAATATATACTCTGGGTTAATTAAGAAGTAAAAGGTGATTTTATTAAATACAGAAAGTAGGATTTAAGTGGTTCCAAGTAGTAACAGACAGAATAAAGTGAATTACCAAGCAAAATAAAACAAAACACGCAAATCTAAACCTCATACAGCAATAAAAATGAATACAGATAAGATCTCACCCTCAGAGATGTTTCAATAAGTTTCTTTTCTCAGACTGGACACCTTCCTAGTCTGGGCATAGTCCTTTCTCCTGGTATAGCCCTTGTTCCAGCTCAGGTGGTAGCCAGGGGATTTCTCATGATGGCTGCCTCACTTTGTTCTGTTCCACCCATTTATATATCTTTTGCATAAGGCAGGAATCCTTTGTCCCTCTGGGTCTCCACTCCCCACCCCTCCCACCCCCAAGAAAAGCACC